>NC_054706.1:72400748-72700748 GCF_016097555.1 Gigantopelta aegis | reverse complement strand
CCTACGATTTCACGTGCAGTTGTCTACTGAGCACGGTCCTGCAAATAACACGGGACACCGTGCAAAAGAATAATAATGTGGCCATGTATTTACCTAGAGCGGTCGTAATGATGCAAGAAGGTGATGAATATCCAAAACCAAAAAACCCGGACTTCGCTCAACCACTACGAGCCATGCAAATTCGACCTCGCCAACCCAGACTGGTCATGTGACCTGTTAGATTACCTTTCCCGCTAGCCTGAAACGTCACACGTCATATATATCAACACTATAGTAGCAGTCTCGAGTAGGCCAAACCAAAGCATATCTTTGTTTCCGGGAGGTTTGAAGTCCCAAAATACATCTCTTGTATATTATATTTTGCTGTTTACCTCTAATATTAAGCCTTATGGAATATTATATGAGTTATTTAACTCCAATATACTGGTTTAGTATACGGGCCCTTAGGAACAGGGTTAGGGGTGGGGCTGTTGCCCCCATTTGAGGACGAGAATGTATATATATTGTCCTTTCTAGAAACTGCCATCCCCCCCCCCACACACACACCACACCACACACACACACACACACACACACACACACTACAGGTTGTGCCTCCTACTCCAGATATCGTTCCTACGGGCCGAATATAGAATTAATAGAAGTGTACATCTATCTTACTTGATCTTAATTTTAATATCGCATGAGAGAAAAAGAGATAGAAACAGACACACAGACACAGTCGAGGGGGGGGGGGGGGAGTTCCTGAATTGGGGGGAGTATTCAACACATTTTATTTACGGTTATATGGCGTTAGACATGGTTAAGGGCCACACAGATATTGAGAGAGGAAATCCGCTGTCGCCACTTCATGAGCTACTCTTTTTGATTAGCAGCAAGGGATCTTTTATATGCACCATCCCACAGACATGGTAGTATATACCACGGCCTTTGACATACCAGTCGTGGTGCACTGGCTGGAACGGACAGAGAAAGAGTCAAGAATCTAAATGTACAATTGTATTCAAAGAATGTCGCCTTTTTAGAGTTTTGCTTTATTCAAATTCACTGATTGAAAATGATATAAGCTGAAAGTTGTCCATTCACTAATTATTACGTAATCAGTGACTGACGGTAACTGTTCTGCTGTTTGCTGGTGCTATCTCCTGACCACCTGGTAATCCAGAAACATCCAGTTAACCCCAGAATTAACAGCACTGATTTTGTAACACCTCTCTCTCCGTGGGCCTTTGTGCCTGGTAAGCGGATTAATTAACATCCAATTAGATCAATTAATTAATGTTTCACACCTTCAGAGCTGAACTGCTACTGTTCCCAGATTCGCACAACAAAGTTAAGCCGTTTGGTGTTTGGTGCCGATGACATTAAATGACATTTTTTTACACGTGTAGGTGGATGAACGGACGCATGATCATGTGTTTTGTTACATATAAGTCAAATTTTAATTGAATATTAAAATTGACAGGTTTATTAAAACATATAGGAGCATTCTGTATTTTGCATGCATTAGTTAAAAAAAAAAAAATAATAAAACGAAAACTAATAATAATAAATAAATAAATAAAATTAAAGATGCAATCTCAAAGTTATAAATGAAATATTTCTCTATTAATACAAGTATTTGTTAAAAAATAATTACAAATCAATCATTTCTACATATGATGATGTATTGCATATTTAATTCTAGAATATCAAAACTGATATTGCCAGGTTTGGTGGTGGTGTGTGTGTTGTTGTCGTTGTTGTTGTGGGTTTTTGTTTGTTTTTTGTCAGTATGGGGGTACAATTTTATGCGAAATAGAGAAGATATAGACGGTCCTCTTATAGTACCTGTGTGGTTCTTAAAGACGCCATAAACACCGTATCGGTACTCGGTTACAGCGAGAGTGGAGTGTTGACGATTTTTTGTTACGGCGTGTTGTTTGTTTCTTGCACGAGCTCCGGTATATTTTTAGACAATATTGTTCATGGTTATAAGGTATCTTTCATATTTAATTATTCAAACCACTCAGATATTAATGTTAACGTATCGTGTTTAATTTTGTGCATATATATATATATTCTTTATTCCTCGTAAAGAGAGTTGTAACAACAAAACAACAGATATACAGATATACATACAAAGAAATAATTACAGCACAGAGACAAACAAGTATACATATTAGTGATAACTACAGAGAAGAATTAAAAGAAAACGATTTTCAAAATAAACATAATATTAAATGTATTTTACAATTGTACATGCACACAAGGTGTGCCGTTTTGCTGTGCACTGTATCTCAGTTATTAATTAACGTGTTAAAATATGTTTTACTTAATAAATATATGAATTCTACGACAATCTCAACATAGGATTTCGTGGTATCTTTATCAAGGTTTAAGGGCGGATTGCAAGATAGTAATTGAGTAATGAACGCCTCGTCTGAAAGATAATGCAATTCTGTGCTTAGCTCAATTGGACCAATATCTAAGATTGAACACCAAAAGTCATCTCTGGTTTTAGATAAATACTGACAGCTAATTATAACATGTATAAGAAGATCGGAGTAATGTAAATTACAAAGGGAACAAAAACCTTGAGATGATCGAGGCCTCCACGTAGCGCATATACTTATAACATGATGTGCCTGTTCTTTTAGCAAAGGGTTTGAACGAGAAATATCCCATGCTTTATGTATTTGTAGGTTTGGGTGGATTTGTAGAAAATTATTAGTATCCGGAGTTACAGATATTTGTCTTTTCCATTTTGTTTCCTCAAACTCGAAGACACAATTCTTCACTATTCTTTTCCATGGAAATATGGACGTTTTATAGTAGATTTTTAGTTACGGCGTGTTGTTTGTTTCTTGCACGAGCTCCGGTATATTTTTAGACAATATTGTTCATGGTTATAAGGTATCTTTCATATTTAATTATTCAAACCACTCAGATATTAATGTTAACGTATCGTACATATATGCACGTGTTTTAATTTGTGCATAGCGATGTATAGCGTAGTTTAAAGTACTATTTAATACAGTGTCATGCAATATTGCATGCTAAAAAAGATCCGTAGAAAAAATATGTCAGGACTACCTATGTTTACGGTAACTTTCATACAAGCGATACATTTTGTGTATAGAATAAAACTGTTAGCATTTATTGTCATAACATTGCCTTAAAATACTGTATTAGAAAATGCATGTTTATCTTTTCTAAATCAAAACAGAAATGATACGGAGTTTTGACGATTTCTATTTATAGGTTACGGCATTTTTCCAATGCTGTTATGGCGTGTTTTCACCTTAACTGAACCATGATAGAGTGAAATTCATGTCATCACTATTGGCAATTTTAGTTTTTGAATTATGGACCATTGTCATAATTCAGTTATTTTTTTTACAAAACATCATTAATAAATGGAGTATGGTGGTTATGAAGATGGTTGAATAAAGTACATTTAGGGACAAATCAAATTATTTTTGTTCAGGTAATACTTTGTTAGACCATTAAATAGGTCAGTGGTCTGTGACAATATGCCTTTAAGGCAGCATGCTATTTTCTCGCACGGTGATGACAAACTGCTATGTGAGGTGTCTTCCAAGGTCTATAAAACTCGACAGGGACTTCCTATACACAAAAAGCGTCACCATGCTAAGACATATAAGTATTCGTGTACATATTGTGATAAGACATACTGTGATAAGTCACTTTATTTCGGCCATTTGAATAACCATATCGGAACCAAGCCTTACAACTGCCCAAAATGCTCAAAACATTTTGCATATGTTTCAAGTATGCGAAAACACAAAGGACCATGTATCAGTGATAACCCTAATAAAATATGCATGCAAAGAATGCGGATCAAAACTCAAAACATCAGCGTGCCTGCAAGATCACATAGTTGGTAAGCATGGTGACATGAACAAAATGTGTGGATGTCGTAAAACATTCAAATGGCGTCCATCGTTTGCACGACACAGGAAGATGTATAAAAGTGGCCAAATGCAACTTGTTTTTAAAACCTTATATTAGCTTAATCATTTGACTTTTTAATTTTCATTTAAAGCACTGTTAATTTTCGATTGTGTAGTACTGGTACGTACTCGACATTTGAAACATCCATTCTTCTTGATCCAGGTTATTGTTTACAATTCAGTTGATTTTATTGGGTAATGCTAATTACTCATTTGCAAGATGTATTTAAGTTTAATAATGAGTGTTCTTTTGTTATGTACAGTAAAAATATTACAATACTCAAATAGCTTATTGTGATTTTCGTTACACCATACCAGTCAATATCATCATCAGAGACCATCTAACATATTACATTCAGAAATATGGAATATTTAGTATGACGATTTTGTTTTCAATTCAGTTGAATTGTTGATTGAATTGTTCTGACTCTTTGTCATTATGTTTTGGCTGTTCCTCCTCGAATATTAATAATTGAAAAGTATATGATTATTTGACCATTTTAAAATGTTTTTGTTTTGATCAGATAAAACATAGTTTATAAACAAGTTTTGTCATTTCTAAAATTAAGAAGTGCATTCAGTTTATATGTCGGATAATCCCACCCGAATAAGGGCCAGCTATCCATATGGTGGAATTGGCGAATCTGTATAATACTTACCGAATATGTATTCATTTTTTAGTGTATAACAGCGTATAACATGTGTTTGTTTCTATACTTCAATGTAAATAGAGGTTTTACCTGGGGTTTTTTCGTCTGTTCCATAGCAACAGCCACAGCCAGTGTTCATTGTACTAAAATCAGTAAAATGTAAAAAGTCCGTATCAAAAACAAGCAACACGCCGTAACAAAAATTATCAACAGTCCACTCTCGCTGTAACCGAGTACCGATACAGTGATAATTAAAAATGCGTTGGGTGCGTCATTAAATAAGACATTTGTTTCTTTCTTTTAAAATGATCATGCATTGTTTTTAAAAGATTATGTACCTTTAATTATATTAAGCGAGATAATGTTAGGAAGTTTAACTGATCTAGATTATTAGTGAGGAATCTCGAATACGGTTCCAAAATAAAATACACCTACCTAAGTTTAAAATGCATGTATTCAGGTTTAAATTATATTTACTTAAGTACCACCCACCCGCCCCCTTCCCCACAAAAAAGGAAGGACGAATAAAAAAGAAGAAATGTTAGAATGAGGGGATTGGCAAGCCTAAATAAGTTAAATGTATTCACACTGAAAAACCAGGATGTAAGACTACATCCTTAATTCAGCGACCTGTGAAATATTGTTATGCAGATTTATTTGTCAGATCGGTATTAATAGCACAATATGTAGAAGCGCTGACCGCCATCCCACCATACAAACATAATAGTATTCTAAGAACTTTACACCGATCTCACTCCACCCTTCTCGTTCCACCCCGCCCCCATTTTTGTGACTTAGACTAATCAAAGAACTGATGTTTCTGCGCACAATACAGTTTAAACTTGTTGAGTGTATAAACTGTTTCAGTGTTTCGATTTTTAAGTATTTAATTATTTTTAGTTTATTATTATTTTTAGTTTAAAATACTTAAATTGTAAATTGTAACATATATATATGCAATACAATCTAAACACGAGTATATTAAAAGCCGTGGTATTTGGTGTCCTGTCTGTGGGAAAGTAATTGTAAAAGACCTCTTGCTTGTAATGGAAAAATGTAGCGCGCTTCCTCTGATGATTACGTGCGTTCAGCATCCAATTTTCGATGATTAATAACTGAATGAAATTCTGTAAACAACAGTAAATGTTTTAACATGTCAACAGCGGTTTTAGTAGGGGTTCAATAACACATATTTATTCAGTAAGAACGTCTCATATGATATATATATATATATATATATATATATATATATATATATATTAATTTGATGTGAAAAATCGCACCTATTGTATAAACTAATATTAAGATCTGTAATTTTTTTTAAATAAAAATTTGTCCTGTTTTATAACATGACCAGGAGTGGGAAGTAACTCGTTGTAGAATAATTGATTTGCGTACAACAGGTCGCAGGATCGATCGTCCTTAAGGTTTTTCCCGTTAACCACTTAAGCGTACAAGATGGAGGGGGAGGGGGGGGGGGGGGTGGCAACTGCTCCCCCAGAGCTGGAGCAAATCCTTTATTCAGGCAAAAACGATATATAAATTTGAACAAAATGAGCTGAAACCTTTTCACCACGTATTTCCATAATTCTACCCACATTATTAGTAGTAATCCACGTAAAACTGTACATAGTGTTCTGAGAATACTGCTAAAGCAACACATGTCCCCTACCAAGCCCCAACACATTTTCGTATCTTTTACGTTCAAGGGCGGATTATGCTTTAGGTAAAAGGGGGGGGGGGGGGGTGTTCCGAAACAATATGTAAATGTTTATAATTTGAAATTATAAATTTTACGTGGACATCAATTTAGATCTACGTGGTGGCGTTGTTGTTCAAAGACCATACATACATTTTCAGGTCAATATTTGGTGGCATTACAAATTTATTATTTATTTCAACTTATTTTCGTGCTTATATCTAATTACGATTCAAGCACGTTGTCCTGGACACAAACCTCAGCTATTTAGGCTGTCTGTCCAGGACAGAGGGTTAGTAGTTAGTTGTTAACGATTATTGAGAGAGAAGAGTATAGTGGTCTTAAACGTATCCATTGAGTCGTTAAAATTCGTTCTGGGTGAGAGCCGGTACCGGGCTGCGAACCTTGTACCTACCAGCCTTATTTCCGATGGCCTAACCACGACACCATCGAGGCCGGTATTGCAAATTTACGTATCTTCTAAATTCATTGGCAATAACTCTTTGAAAAATTGAAAAATCGCCATGAAAGTCAAAGTTGATTTGCAACAGTATATAATAAAGCTATACACACAATTTCAGATTAATATCTTGAAGTATTGCGAAAAAGAATGTCCTGAACAGGCAGAAAAACAGACAGAAGGACGGAGACGAAACCTATTGTTCCATCCAGTTGGACCAGTAAGGGTCTAAAAAACGGCACGTAAAAATCTAGTTGCTTTTTAGGTGGAGTAGCTATTTAGCCGTAGCGCGTTCGCGGGCGCGTGTGCAGGAAAATGGGCTAGACAACATATATATATATATACATGTATATTTAAAAAAAAGAGAAAGATTTCAGCATGGGTATGTTTTGATCCCTAAACCCCTGTGCACGCATGTCTGGTTCCCTTCTGTCATGCTTCTCTGCCACCCATCCCCCTTTTCTCTCACCATGGATCAAGTACGAACATGTGTAAGATATTGCTCATGTCATAACAATCACTCAATATCTAACTAGTATAATATTGGCGTGACGCGAGCGTGACGTAGATCATTTGCTGACCCAATTCGTAGAAAAATAACGTGTAGTAGGTCTCGACATCTGCTTACTTCTGCGTTGCGGCTTGTTTGCAGTTGGTTTGTAATAAATAAAGTACTATACTCACTTGTCTGACATACCATTTTTTTAATGAAACTCTTGAACAGTGTTGGTATCAATCTGACCCGCTTTCGCTCGTCAGATACCAAAACTGTTCACTCATTTCATAAAAATGGTATGACAGGCAAGCTCGTTTAGTATTCTATATATACACAAAATGGATGCACATTAAATGTGCTGAGATATCGTTAAACATATTCCTTTTCTGTCATGTATATTACATTTAAAACTTAAAATTACCTAGTGTGCTAGTTTTAATATAATTAATTTACACTTAAAATCGTTCTAGATGCGCAAGGGAAATAACTCGTATAACAAATTAAATTGTATATTCCAAACGATTTGTGTCCCCTGAAGAAAATTATGTCGCGTCAAACGTGTTTGATCAATATTTACCGGCCTCGATGGTGTCGTGGTTAAGCCATCGGACATAAGGCTGGTAGGTACAGGGTTCGCAGCCCGGTACCGGCTCCCACTTAGAGCTAGTTTCAACTCCTCTCTCACGAACCACTAACCACTGTGCTGGACAGGGCAACGTGGTTGAACCATAATTGGATACAAGCACGAAAATAAGTTTAAATGAAATGAAAGGATCGATATCACCGGCCTCGGTGGTGCCGTGGTTAAGTCATCGGACATGAGCATGGTAGGTACAGAGTTCGCAGTCCGGTACCGGCTCCCACCCAGAGCTAGTTTTAACGACTCTGTAGGTAGGACCGGCCTCGCTGGCGTCGTGGTTAGGCCATCGGTCTACAGGCTGGTAGGTAATGGGTTCGGATCCCAGTCGAGGCATGGGATTTTTAATCCAAATACCGACTCCAAACCCTGAGCGAGTGCTCCGCAAGGCTGAATGGGTAGGGGTAAACCACTTGCACCGACCAGTGATCCATAACTGGTTCAACAAAGGCCATGGTTTGTACGATCCTGCCTGTGGGAATTGCAAATAAAAGATCCCTTGCTGCTAATCGGAAAGAGTAGCCCATGTAGTGGCGACAGCGGGTTTCCTCTCAAAATCTGTGTGGTCCTTAACCATATGTCTGATGCCATATAACCGTAAATAAAATGTGTTGAGTGCGTCGTTGAATAAAACATTTCTTTCTTTCTGTGGGTAGGTTTGATTGAAACATATTTTATTGCTTTTTAAAAAACAAATGGATTAGGCACAAGTTATACAACTTACTAGGCCTCCATAATACATATACATTACGACAGTAATATTTTTTGCAATCTAAATATGAACAGAAATAAATATTATTGAAAAAGAAAAAAAAAGAACAAATAAAGGAAACAGAAAAAAACCTGGTAGGTGAAAGACCACTACACCTTCTCTCTCACTAACCCTCTGTCCTGGACAGACTGCCCAGACAGTTGAGGTGTGGCCAGGACAACGTGCTTGGACCTTAATTGGATATAAGCACGAAAATAAATTTAAAAAAAGAAAAAGAAAAGAAGGATCAATATTAAAAGTTTAGTTCAAAACAATATGTCCACCTCAAATCAAAGCAATTAAATCAGTGTAATCAGGTCAGGTCATGAGGCTTTACGTGCACATTCAGAGCAAGCTGTTATAGTGCACGCCTGTCCTGGCCAGGAAATTCAGTGGAATACAGTTGGTCCCTACTTGTACTGTCTTATTAGTGTAAGGATTTGAACACACACCATCACAGATTCAGCCTGGCAATGTAGGACTGATTAAAACCTATTTTTTATTTCCAGCCATGGATTTTTGGCCAATCCACAGTTTCTGATATTCTCTTTAATCATACAAAAAATATAGTTATTTATTATGAATGGCAGTAAATGTAGTACAATATGGCATTGCATCTCTGACTCATTTATATGAAATTCCCATGCAGACATCTACTTTGCCTTCATAAAAAGCAAGCAACTAATTCCCATAGTGGTCATTTAGTTTAATTTAAAGCACATAAACCGTTCTAGAGAATGTTTTATTCTGCTCTGAATGTAGCATGGCAAACACATCATCAATGAACATACCACCATTACAACAAGGAAGGAAAAAAGGTACATTTTATTTACCGATGCACTCAGCACATTTTAATTACAGGTATATAGTTAGCACAGATAATCAGAGAGAAAACCTGCTGCCACCACACAATGTGCATACTATGGCCTTTGTTACACTAGTTGTGCCTTTCATTTGGGGATCCAATCAGGCCTGCAGTTACAATGTATGGAGTGTGTGTGTGTGGAAGTACGTAGTATGGTGGAGGGACATAAGCACATTCAAATAATTTAAATACTGTAAATGTGCCCCCCACTTGTGAGCCTTTTTAAAAATATTACATTAATGGTTGCCATTGTAACCAAAATCTGATATAGTTAGTACCCAATCAGTCTGTGCCCCTCCACCACGCACACTCCCAAAGTCGTTCCTACGGGCCTGGTATGGCCTCCCTAAATTCGCTAACATTTTATGCTCACTATCATTTCCTGATTTACAGTATATAATAGTAAAACAAAACTGTTTTTAGCAACACAATGGGGGGAGGGGAGGGGGGAGAGGCACATGCCCTTCCTGATACGCTCCTCTGGGTTCTATGGCCCTGCCATGATCCGTCAGTGGGCCCATTGGGCTATTTCTCGCTCCAGCCAGTGCACCGCGACTGGTATATCAAAGGCCATGGTATGTGCTATCCTCTCTATGGGAAGATATAACTTGCTGCTTATTATAATAAAAGAGTAGCCCATGAAGTGGTGACAGCGGGTTTCCTTCCTCAAGTTTTGTGTGGTCCTTAACCATATGTCGGACACCATATAACCGTAAATAAAATGTGTTCTATGGCCCTGCCAATGCATATCTTCAGTTAGAGGGCAGGGGAGGGTACTTCCAGTGCCTATGATCTTTTTAATTTATATACCGAACAAAGAAAATGAAAAGATAATCTTATAAAATATTTATTAATTTTGTATATAAAATGTATCATATACATACATATCTAAAATTTCTCACTATAAAATAATTATCTATGATACAATGTAGACATATGTACATAAACTAACAAACACAAATACATACAGTTTTGTCTCGTAATCACTCTACTAACTCAACAATAAATTCTCTTGATATGGAAGATTAAAATAAATCTAATTTGTGATTCTAACATTAGAAATACATACATTTTTTTAATACCAGGAGTCATATAAAAAATACATTTTCATAACATACATATTCACAAATAATTAGCATCAGATATGTTACCAAATTATTGGTGTGTAAATATCGAGTTTGTGACCACTATCAGAATCAGTATACAAAAAAAATATTACATCACAACACAATATGATTTGTATTTGTCATGGATTTAAAGTGAATGGACAAAACTTATAGTTTGTTTCTTCATAACCGATAGCTAATCATTAGTACAATATTAATATTAAATGTTTGTTTTTTTACACTAAACATTTGTAAAACATTTTTAAATACAGCAAAGCAAAAAGGGTTGTAAATGTATGTTCAAAACTCATTTTTGTATTTTATGACTTGTAAAATACTATTATTAAAGCTAATTACAGAGCAGACAAGGGCTATTAAGAGTTCTATGCTAAACAAAGGCATCAATAACAATATAGGAGAAAAATATACTGTCAAATGTGACCTTCTTTGATCTTTTTTGATAAGTAACCTTAAACATGCCAATTTTGATAGCGTTTTAACAAAACAAGAACGTGTTAAAATATTTACTTATTATACAAGACCAAACCTTTTTTTTTTATACTAAAATTCCACTTTCAGATATGACTTATTTAAAAACAAATTAAACATGTGAATTCTGATATGTTGTAAAGATGACAATGTGTTTGCTTATTAAATAAGTCCAAACCTTTTTCACTCAAATTCTAGATTTAATATTCTTTTGTAGGTTAAAGAACAAACAATACGACTGCATCAGATGGCAGCATTGACCATAATGTTTGGAGTTTTTTTAAAAACTGAATCCATTTATAAAAAAGTATACTTGTATTATGTAAGCATTTTAAAATGAATGAAATTCCTTTATGTATTAAGTAACTGATAAATGAAATTAAATTTTTCAGACAAACGTTCACACAACTGTTTATTTCCTGATCCTCCTTTATTGCTTTACATTTTTGTTTTTATAGAAGGTGTGTATATGGATAATAAACCAACCACATTAATAAACCAGTTCCACGACCAAATGTTTTGGTGATTCTAATCTCTAATTTCCGTGTCAATTTGGTGATGCATCCTGGGAGTTGGCGGTGAGCTGTGTCGAAGTGATGACTTTGGCGTGGACACTGGAGTTGACATGGGTGTGTCCTCTTTAATCTCAACTTCAATATCATTGGGCTCGTGACTACGAAACTCCGCAGGTGGGGGCGGGGGCTGCTCCATGCCATCATCATCAACTGGGTAAGTTTCGATCACAGGGACCGGACCCTCATCAGTTACTGGAGGGGGCAGAGGGGGGGATGCGCTGTCATCGTCGACTGGGTAAGTTTCGATCACAGGGAGTGGACCCTCATCAGTTATCGGAGGGGGCAGAGGGGGAAATGTGTTGTCGTCGTCGACTGGGTAAGTTTCGATGACGGGAACGGGTCCGTCGTCAGGTTGAGAGGGTGCGTCAACTGGAGCCACTATCACAGGCTCTTGTTCTGTGGGGGGTTTCCTCTTTTGAACTACAGCATACTCATCTTCTGGCTCAAACCCGCTGTTGTCATACACTGGGGCGGGTTGTACGACTGGGACTGGTTGTGCAACTGGGAGTTGCTCTTGTGGTCTTACGTCAGCTACTTTTACGTGCTCAACAACAGGCTGCAACATAACAAGCAAAATAGTTAGTACATGTGTTTATTATCGACATGGTTCAACATAACTGAGTTAATAATAATCATATGAAGCACACATATAATAACAAGCGTAATGACGTAATTTGGGGAAGTGACTTCATAATATGACGTTGCTTCCCTAGTTCTAGCTCAGACTGTGCATGTGAAATATGACGTCATTTCATTGTCTCCTAGTGGTGGTTGAAACATTTTGAGATGGTCCTTGGGCATTGTTATGCATAAAAAAAATTACAATAATAATATGAATAATAAAGAAATTATTACACTCGCGTGAGTGTCGAACTGATTTTACGAAACTCGGATAATACATGAATCCTAACACTCATTTCATAAAATCAGTATGACATACAAGCTCAGATAATAATCTCTCTATATATATATGACACAGTTTAAATGAAAACTAGGGCGATGTCTAGCCTACAGTCAAATAGAACTAGGGCATAGTAAAATAAGGTCCATGGGCTTTAGGTGAGTATGAGATAAGCATCAGCAACTGCCAGCCTCTCATGGAGAAGACTGGATCATGATGAATTTTACAAAGGGTTAATTTTCATAAAGAGACTGATGTATTTTATGGATTAAGTTTTGTCACAGCAGAGAACTGCAAAACAAAGAGAGAAAAATAATCCCATACCCACTTGGTGATGAATCTGGGGTCATCTCCAGCTAGACAAAAAGTGCATTTCTAAACTAAAAGGACATTTTTCTTTTAGGGTGGTGGGAGTGGTGACACGACTAGCTGACCCCTTGACTCTGCTAACTATGGGCCAGAAATAAATTAATGAATCAATGTTTAATGACATAATTGGGGAAGGAATGTGGGGTTTTAATGATACCTCAGCACATTTTAAAACTATTGCTTTAAGTAAAGTTTTTAAACTATGACAATAAGTACAGTGTAAAGGAAAGGAACATCTTTTTGGAGATCTCTGAGCATATTTTTAAAACTGTCACTATTTGATGTCTAACAATGCTGTAATTATTTAGAATTTTCATTATTTATAATAGTATTTTATCTCCTTAATTGATGCAGTTTATTTTACTGTATCATCGTGTTAAGTAAAATGAAGACTTCAGTAAAGTACCAGTCGTTACTTGTAATTGAAGAGGGGAGGGGCTCTATACTGTGAGAGACTGAAAAATACAGTGTAATTAATTGCAATGTATATATACTTAGAAATATTTTAGGAAGATAGCAGATTTGTCTTACCTCTTGATATATGTATGTCCGTTGTGCTGAAAAACAACAAAAGTAAATCTTTGAAAAAACCAAAACAAAACAAAATTTAAGCCTAACTATTCTATTAATAACAACCAAAATTAAATATATATATAAAACTTTCTAAAGTTACAAAAGCATGTACCGTGAATCTCCCTTTTAATTAATCTTCAATCCAAATAATCGACATCCATTGTGATCTAGTGGTGTTGTTCAGCAACACAAACTCTTACTTTAAATTTCACTCTGTTTACCCCATTCAATATTGTCCAGTACAACCACTTTAATTTCAGAAGATGCACATTAAACCTGGGCTAATCTGCAACTAAACAAATTACCTGAATGCTAATTTTTATACATATTATCTTAAAACAATTATTATGGCTAAAAACCCTTTTGCATAAATTACCTAAATTTTCTTAATTTTTCAAGAAAATACTCCACTGAAGTTGATAAAATTGAGTAAACCAAAATTATTTCCATTGTAAATGTATTCTTAGCATCTTCTAATAAATTGTCAGTTTTCTTGGCAAAACAATTGTATAAAACAACATCGTTTTGCTTGTTACGCCAGCTGCTCGCATTAACGTGTTCCTTTTCTACTGTAAGTTGTTGGTCATTACCTAATATGAAAACAGAAGAAAATACTAACCTGCTGTTGCTTTATCTGTTTTCTTGGTTCTCCTAAAATAAAAATAAATGTTTTAAATGATTACTGAAAGAACAAGATCTATCCTTTTGGTTCATGTGTGTAGGAAGGTGCCAAAAAGTGTGTGTGTGTGTGTGTGGGGCACACACACACACACACACATATATAAATTCATGTATAAATATATAAAAAACATTGCTGCTCCCCCACTTCCTATGCCAGGGATATTCCCCAATTCAAGACTGCAGTCAGTAATGAAGGTTCAATGACAAAACATCAAGTGATATGAAAAACCTTAAAAAATCCTGTACATGTAATAGCCAGAAAGAAAGAAAAAGACAGAAATGTTCTATCTGATAACACTCAGCACATTTTAATCACAGTTATATGATGTCATACCCTGAATAAATATGAATTGATATACACATGTAAAATAGATATTTCAGTTTTGAACCTTCAAAATATACCTTCTCGTTTAATTTTTAAAACCTGAATTGCGACAATACCTTAAAAACATTAAAACAAATTTGAGATCACAACAATTTTGAATTATTTAACACATGGTAGGTCGGCTTCCATTTGTTTTCCTGTATGCATACTTTGGTTTAAATAAAATTTTATTTTATGAGTGGAGATACAAAAATATTGCTTCCTGCTTTTTCCATGTTATAAAATTCTTGAACATCTAATTGACAGAATACACATGGCTAATAGAAATGTATGAGAGATATCCAGCTATTGTAGAATCAAAAGGTTATCCATTTGTGTAAACTGATTGTAACCAATGATCAATGCTGAAATTCCCAATAATTCCTAAGACTAAAGCGAAATTAAGCACATGTAAATAAATGCAGAGAAACTGTACTCACGATCCTGCGATGCAGTAGCAAGCAATACAGAAGAGAATGAGTGCCATGACAACCAGCAGGATAATGATGATCAGTACAGCCAACACCGGTTCTCTTGTCAGGAAGGAGGAACTTTCTTCTGATGGCTGTGAATAAAGAAGATAAAATCTTAACATTAAAATTATTGTTAAGATTTTATTGTGTCTGGAAAGATATCCCTCAAAGCTATTGGTTTAAAATGAATGCGACTCGTATTTGCAACTTTAAAAGTCCACACTTGCACCTTATGTTACATTAATGTAATAAGATAAGATAAGATACAATAGGGTAGGGTAGGGTAGGGTAGGGCTAGGGCTAAGGCTAGGGCATGGGTGTATCTGATTCATTGTTCAGCATAGCAAAATTTCTGCAGTTTGTGTCAATTAAATTGGTTTTACTTTAACTTGTAATTGCATAAAACCTACATTGATTAAGGTCATGTAAAGAAAATCAAAGTTGGCTTGTTTATTGGTGTAGTTCTGGTTTAGTTCATTAACCAGGGTCTCGGTGGAATACACTGAATATCCGGTTTGACTTCCAGGATTCACATACCTGGTACACTAAATATCTGGTTTAAATTAATTCCATAAAACAGTGATCTATGACCTACATTGATTGAGGTGATGTGAAGAGAGTCGAGGTCGGCCTGTTTGTTGGTGTAGTTCTGGTTAAGTTCGTTAGCCAGGGTCTCAGTGGAATACATTGAATATCCGGTTTGACTTCCGGGATTCACAAAAGCTGCTGATACAAAGACGTCGGCACTGAAAAAACACATAAAAAAGAAACACTGTACAAGTATGAACAAATTAATGGTTTTGTTTTTCAGATTTAGTGAGCATATGCTAAAATAAAATGTAGAGTTACATAACCTTGAAAAACTTAAAGGGACATTCCTGAGTTTGCTGCAATTTTTAATATGTTATCGACTAACAGAGACTTTTTAACGATTGTAATTACATATAAAATATATTTTTCTGCATTAAATATTAATGACTGTATTAAACGTGTTTCTGATCATTCTAATATTTGTACTACGTTAAATTTCATTTTATTTCCTAAAAACGTTTTTTTTCTTAAGTATGAAATTATTTGAAGACAAAATCCAGTTTGGGCGTCTTACAAATATTAAAATGACCAGAAACACACTGAATATACAGACACTGATATTCTAAACAAGAAAATATATTTAATATGTAAGTTTAATCGTAGAAATATTTTACTAGTGAGAAACATCTTACAATGCAGCAAACTCCGGAATGTCCCTTTAACCAGTCAATGCTTTACAATTAAATGCAGTCTAAGTTAAAACACTTTAACAAAGCCATTCAGGATGAATTAAAAAAACCCCAAACCAAACAAAAAACTACCAACAATAGCCAAATGCTGTAAGGAAAACTCTACTCACACTGAGTCTGATAGTGTTCCATCAGTCCTGAGGTGGTCGCGTATTTTGGTGATACACACATAGTGTATGTTCTTCTGCTTCTGAAGAATTCTGAAATGACAAAAACATCACAAGTTGTCTAGGTAACAGAGATTATCGTAATGGCGTTTCTTTATTGAATTTTATTGTATCATGGGACAGTTACTCAATTGATGGTTTATCAAGTTGACCATTTCAGAAGTCGGTTTTTTTTTTTTTTTCTTTGACTGTAATTTCTGCTATGTAATTTTTTTGTTTTATGGGACAATTTCTCAACTGATGTTTTATCCAGTCCCCCATTAAGTGATTTTTTTTACACCTATATTCTATATTATTACATTTTATTTGACAATAAATAAACTCAACTGTTTTTTTACCCATTACATTCCACCCCCCCCCACCCCCCACCCAGTGCCCCATGACTGGTAGTGGGAGTAGCTTGGCAGCTGATGTTTTCTCTCAATATTTAGGTCAGGTGTTATAAAGTTAAAACTTTGTTTTGTTTATCGACACCACTAAAGTACACTGAATCATCAGCTATTGGATGTCAAACATTTGGTCATTTTGACACATTGTCTTAAGAGGGGGAAACCCTCTACATTTTGACACATTGTCTTAAGACGGGGAAACCCTCTACATTTTGACACATTGTCTTAAGACGGGGAAACCCTCTACATTTTGACACATTGTCTTAAGAGGGGGAAACCCTCTACATTTTGACACATTGTCTTAAGAGGGGGAAACCCGGAAACCCTCTACATTTTGACACATTGTCTTAAGAGGGGGAAACCCTCTACATTTTTCCATAGACAGCGAAGGATCTTTTATACACTTTCCTACAGACAGAACAGCACATACCACTGCCCAGTCATGAGGCACTGGTAGGGATGAGAAAACTCATTCAGAGAGTGGGTCCACTGAGATGATTCGATCCTATAACATAAGCACCTCAAGCGACTAAGCTGGATCCCATCTCTCAATGTTAAAATTTTAGACATCATTTAACCACAGTTTCAAAATATGCTGAAATGTCTATATAAAGTTTTTTTTTGTTTTTTTTATCCCTCTGACCCTTTTCTTTTATTCCTTTGAATTCCATCTCATTTCTTCCCTATCTGGCAACTCTTCCTATCTTTCAACTACTTTCACTGTCCACCTCCACATCCCAGTCCTTGTCTCTCCAACTGTGACATGTGCTTGTCTCTTGTGGCTATCTGTGCCACACACCTGTCATTTCCCATCAACCTTTAGCTGTGGGCTTAGTTTGACCACTTCTGGCATTGTTAAGTGGCACTTGTAACTTACCTACTATGCTCCCTTACTACCGGGGGTCATTAGTTAGCTTTATTAGCAGCAGAGGATGAGGATGCCAGGTGGGTGCAGAGAAGTACACAGAGACTGTACATGTGGAGGAAGTTCAGACAGGTAGGCCATGGTCTGGACAGCTCAGAAGACAGAGTTGGAGGAAACTGACAGAAAGAGGTTGAAAAAGATTGAAATCGTGGGAGAAATTGGAAAGTTTTTTTATAATAAGGTAATGAGTATGGTAGTCAGAGGGTGATAGATGAGAAAAATAAATGAATGTGTGAGCAAGCTTTGACGGGATTTCAACCACTTTCGTTAGCTTGATTGTCCATCAGCTTATCCATTAGACCACGGAGCTCACTAATGTCTTTAAACTTTGTAACTTAAGTACAACTTACCGTTGAATCTGAGCGACATAGTTTTGGACTTCAGTTGCTTTTTGATTAATCACCAGTTTCACCTCTGTATCAGTTGAGGTGACAAAGATCTAAAGAAAGGAAGGAAATGGTTTATTTAATGATGCACTCAACACATTTTATTTACGGTTATATGGCATCGGACATATGGTTAAGGACCAAACAGATATTGAGAGAGGAAACCCACTGTTGCCACTTCATGGGCTACTCTTTTTGATTAGCAGCAAGGGATTTTTTATATGCACCATCCCACAGACAGAATAGTATATACCACAGCCTTTGTTACATCAGTTATGAAGCACTGGCTGGAACTAAAAAAAAATTATTTGCTAAAAATTCTCGATAATGTCAGAGTCGCTATGTTACATATATAATATGATATACATACAACACATAAAGAATATTATATACATACAACACATAAAGAATATTGATAGAGTAAGTATGTCAGGTCAGAGGGTTTTATGTGCACATTCAGAGCAAGCTGTTGTAGTGCACGCCTGTCATGGGTGCAGGTGTCAACTACCATCGGCTCCTACATCCACAACAGGAATGGGTTTGGGATGGTGGGAGAGGGGAGAGGGGGGTCACCTGCACTGGTGTGTGCAAGGGAGCACAAGCAGCCCGACCAGGATTGGTAGCGGGTGGAGTGGTTTTAGAGGGAATTTAGGGTAGAGGGAGACAGACTGAATGAATGAATACATACAGAAGAGAAAGAGAAGAAGTTATATGAGCATTCATTTCATTCATGGGCGGGACATAGCCCAGCAGCAGTAAAGTTTTCATCTTAACCACTATACCACTGAGGCTAGCCGAGCCATAGAGCAGTATTTTATAAATCAAAAGGTAAACCCTTACCTTGACCTTAGCGGTGACGGGTGTCCTGCCTCCACTGGTGGCCAGCACGCTATCGCTGGCCTGTACGGTGAGGACAAACGTTTGGAATGCGAATGTGTTAAGAAGGAGCCGGTTGCTGATCAGTCCCGTCTCGTCGTGCACATGGAAGATGTTATCGTTGCCGTTTCGACTGTTGCCCGACGCGATGGAGAACCTCACCCCACTCGGCCCCTGCGAGTCCGCGTCGGTTGCCGAAACAGTCACTATACTCCGGCCGTACGACGCAGTGTTCGAAATACCTAGAAAGGAAAGGAATGTTAGTATAACAGCACTACTATGACTGTCACTAAACTCTGGCAGTGTTTGGAATACCTAGAAAGTAAAGGAATATCTGTATAACAACACCTCGGCACATTTTTAGCTATCAGTCACTATACTCCCACATATTTTAAACTACAGTGAAACCTCTAAAAACCAGACCCTCTGTAAACCGGAATTTCCTTCATGGTCACTTTTTAAATATCTGTACAAACAACCTCTCTAAACCAGATACCTCTTAAAACCACACTTTTTACTTGGTCCCTGAGGGTGTCCGGTTTAGAGGAGTTTCACTGTATAACTGGCCTCTGTTGCCAACACTGTCAATATATTCCGGCTGTACAATACAGTGTTATACATCGATAGTTTCACTGTATAACTGGCCTCTGTTGCCAACACTGTCAATATATTCCAGCTGTACAATACAGTGTTATACATCGAAAGTTTCACTGTATAACTGGCCTCTGTTGCCAACACTGTCACTATATTCCGGCTGTACAATGCAGTGTTATACATCGACAGTTTCACTGTATAACTGGCCTCTGTTGCCAACACTGTCACTATATTCCGGCTGTACAATGCAGTGTTATACATCTACAGTTTCACTGTATAACTGGCCTCTGTTGCCAACACTGTCACTATATTCCGGCTGTACAATGCAGTGTTATACATCGACAGTTTCACTGTATAACTGGCCTCTGTTGCCAACACTGTCACTATATTCCGGCTGTACAATGCAGTGTTATACATCGACAGTTTCACTGTATAACTGGCCTCTGTTGCCAACACTGTCACTATATTCCGACTGTACAATGCAGTGTTATACATCGACAGTTTCACTGTATAACTGGCCTCTGTTGCCAACACTGTCACTATATTCCGGCTGTACAATGCAGTGTTATACATCGACAGTTTCACTGTATAACTGGCCTCTGTTGCCAAGACTGTCACTATATTCCGGCTGTACAATGCAGTGTTATACATCGACAGTTTCACTGTATAACTGGCCTCTGTTGCCAAGACTGTCACTATATTCCGGCTGTACAATGCAGTGTTATACATCGACAGTTTCACTGTATAACTGGCCTCTGTTGCCAAGACTGTCACTATATTCCGGCTGTACAATGCAGTGTTATACATCGACAGTTTCACTGTATAACTGGCCTCTGTTGCCAACACTGTCACTATATTCCGGCTGTACAATGCAGTGTTATACATCGACAGTTTCACTGTATAACTGGCCTCTGTTGCCAACACTGTCACTATATTCCGGCTGTACAATGCAGTGTTATACATCGATAGTTTCACTGTATAACTGGCCTCTGTTGCCAACACTGTCACTATATTCCAGCTGTACAATGCAGTGTTATACATCGATAGTTTCACTGTATAACTGGCCTCTGTTGCCAACACTGTCACTATATTCCGGCTGTACAATGCAGTGTTATACATCGATAGTTTCACTGTATAACTGGCCTCTGTTGCCAACACTGTCACTATATTCCGGCTGTACAATGCAGTGTTATACATCGATAGTTTCACTGTATAACTGGCCTCTGTTTCCAACACTGTCACTATATTCCAGCTGTACAATGCAGTGTTATACATCGATAGTTTCACTGTTCTCTGTTGCCAACACTGTCACTATATTCCGGCTGTACAATGCAGTGTTATATATCGATAGTTTCACTGTATAACTGGCCTCTGTTGCCAACACTGTCACTATATTCCGGCTGTACAATGCAGTGTTATATATCGATAATTTCACAACAAATGGCAAACAATTCTTATAAATACAAACAACACAACTTATTTAGTTAAAACACATGAACAACAGTTTTTAAAGTCCTTTCCATGACTTGTTTTATGTATGACGTCACATTTGACATAATTAATAACGTCATTTTCTAAGGTTTATCGAAGGATAACATTTGGTTTTTCTCTGACACTGTCCAGTCAAAATAGAGTAAACCTTATAACAGGGTGAAGTTTGTAATTTTTAAATTAAAATAAATTCTTTCTTTAATCTGACACCTACATCCATAATATTCGCCAACGCCAGCCACAGGTGAGTTGAAGCCAACGAATACAGGGGGTGCGTCGTTTTCGTCCTCCACCGGAATCAGAACCGTAGCTATGCTGGGGTCCGTGGACCTGCGACGTCGTTTCCACTTCACTGAATAGTCACTGATGTTGTTGGTGGCAAACACGTACAGTAAGTATTGCGACTGTTTTTCATGGTCGAGTGATTTTGCTAGATACATCTTGCCAGTCGTGCTCTCCAGGTAAAATGTATTGTCATCATTGCCACCTGAAATAATATAATACATGTGTATTTTTGAAGAAAAATACATTAAAAATGTATTATTTTCATTGCCACTTGAAACAATGAAATGCATACATATTTTGCAAAAGGAAAATAATATTTGTTTAACTCAACACAGTCTAGACTATGGCTGTTTGGTGCATAACATATTGTTATTACAACACTTGATGAAGACAAAGAGAAGTCAAACCCACTGCCAACCAAGAGGCTACTCCTTCAAAAACATCTTTTATATGCCCATAGCAAGGGAAAGAAACCCAAGTCCCTTAAGAGTGATTGAGCATGCTACCCCTCATACCAAAACCAAATGTTAACATGGTCAGATAACTCAGACAACCAAATGTTAACATGGTCAGATAACTCAGACAACCAAATATTGATATAACTCAGACACCCAAATGTTGACATGGTGAAATAACTCAAACCAAATGTTGACATGGTGAAATAACTCAAACCAAATGTTGACATGGTGAAATAACTCAAACCAAATGTTGACATGGTGAAATAACTCAAACCAAATGTTGACATGATCAGATAACTCTGACAACCAAATGTTGACATGGTCAGATAACTCAGACAACCAAATTCTGACATGGTCAGATAACTCGGACAATCAAATGTTGACATGGTCAGATAACTCAGACAACCAAATGTTGACATGATCAGATAACTCAGACAACCAAATGTTAACATGGTCAGATAACTCAGACAACCAAATGTTGACATGATCAGATAACTCAGACAACCAAATGTTGACATGATCAGATAACTCAGACAACCAAATGTTGACATGATCAGATAACTCAAACCAAATGTTAACATGGTCAGATAACTCAGACAACCAAATGTTGACATGGTCAGATAACTCAAACCAAATGTAAACATGGTCAGATAACTCAGACAACCAAATGTTAACATGGTCAGATAACTCAGACAACCAAATGTTAACATGGTCAGATAACTCAGACAACCAAATGTTAACATGGTCAGATAACTCAAACCAAATGTTAACATGGTCAGATAACTCAGACAACCAAATGTTAACATGGTCAGATAACTCAAACCAAATGTTGACATGATCAGATAACTCAGACAACCAAATGTAAACATGGTCAGATAACTCAGACAACCAAATGTTGACATGATCAGATAACTCAGACAACCAAATGTTGACATGGTCAGATAACTCAGACAACCAAATGTTGACATGGTCAGATAACTCAGACAACCAAATGTTGACATGGTCAGATAAATCAGACAACCAAATGTTGACATGATCAGATAACTCAGACAACCAAATGTTGACATGGTCAGATAACTCAGACAACCAAATGTTGACATGGTCAGATAACTCAGACAACCAAATGTTGACATGGTCAGATAACTCAGACATGGTCAGATAACTCAGACAACCAAATGTTGACATGGTCAGATAACTCAAACCAAATGTTAACATGGTCAGATAACTCAGACAACCAAATGTTAACATGGTCAGATAACTCAGACAACCAAATGTTAACATGGTCAGATAACTCAGACAACCAAATGTTAACATGGTCAGATAACTCAGACAACCAAATGTTAACATGGTCAGATAACTGGACACCTGGACAGAAAATGATATTGCACCGATTTTCATCACACAATAATAAAATGTCTGTTATATTCATTACAATATAAAGCCATCCCATTGGTCAAGCAGTAGCAATGTGAGTTTGTTAATTTCTAGATGAATGTACAAAATTATGGTGTACGGGAACATCACATCTGATGATGTCACTTTATATTGGTTCTTTGTCAATCATCCACAAACTTATGTGTGTGAATGGCTTTGCTGATTCACACAGCTTGAGTATGATTTTTAAAAATTCATACCCCGATGAATATAAAAGAAATAAAAGACAACCCTAAATTGCATATAAACAACATAGAAACACCATATTGTTATAAATGACATATTTTTGTTTATAATTTCCTGCTAACATTTTTTATTTCTATTGCATTACACTGTTCAGTCAGTTACTTATCTGTGTATTTTTCTCACCATTTCTGTTCTTCTATACATAAATGTGGCAATTATTGTTTATGGAAAAAAGTATAAAAAAATATATATATTGTAAAACATTTTTTAAAATTCTCCAATGTAGAAAGCATCTTACTGATGATGTAGTAATAGATCTTTGAATATTTCTCGGAATCTGCATCCGAGGCATTCACGCGGCCAACGTAAGTATTGACTGGGGCAGTTTCCTTCACCTTCTCAAACTCAATGGGTTTAGTTTTGCCATTCTGAAAGTTAAAACAAGCATTCTGAGAGTACTTCCAACAATTTTCATATCTTCTAAGTTCAAGGGCCATGACTGGAAGGAAATGTTTTATTTAATGACACACTCAACACATTTTATTTACGGTTATATGGCGTTGGAAGCGTCATGACTGTGTCAAAAATAAATTCATACTTGATCTGTAACTCTATATGATAAAAATGTACACAAATTTCAACTCAATATGTTTAAAAAAAAAGTATTCTGAAAGGACTGCTAAAACAATACATGTCCCCTAGCAGGATCAACAAATTTTCATATCTCCTAAGTTCAAGAGCCAGAACTCTGTAAAAAATAAAATTCAAACTTGATCTGTAACAGTATATATGATAAATCTGTACACAAATTTCAACACATCATATTTATGTTGAGGCATTGCAAAAGAAAAAAGAAAAAACGTCTGAAAAACAACAGATGGACAGACAAATAGATGGATGAAACTGATAACGTACATCATTGACCTGTTATTCTCTATATAAGCAGGTGACCTGCTGGTATGACATTTCAGTGAAGATAAATAAATACCATGTGACTTACCTCCATTTCAAACACTGGCTTGTTGTCATTTACGTCAAGAATATTGATATACAAGAATCGGGTCTGGACCAATCGTGGGCTTCCACGATCTCGAGCAGCCAGTTCCAACTAAACGATAAAACAAAATCACAATTTCAAGCTGTGACTTCATTTTGTTTGTGTTTTTTTCTTATTATTATTTATGTTTTTTAATAATATTATTAAAGTCACAGACTCTAATTTCAGCCCGTGAAAATGGACACTAAGTTTTGTCAATCTACAAACCTGTAACATATTTGTACAGAGAAGCTAAAATTTGTGATGTTTAAAGGGGAAACACCATCTAAAAATATGTAGAGCTTGTCTCAATAACCATTATTTCTCAGAAACCTGAATGACGGCACACTTCAGGTATATGAAAATTAATATTTTAAATAATAAAATGTAAGTAGTTCTAATTTAAATTATCAAAATGGCTTTAATTACTATAATAATAATAATAATAAAAAAAACAACAAAAAAACAACAAACAAATATATATATATATATATATAATAGTAATAATAATAATAATAATACCCCCGGTAAAAATAAATTCTTTATTAGTGAGGGTAACACAGTTAGCAAAAGCTAATCTTCCCTGAGGCCCTCAGGTACAAACAATACAGAATTACAATACATACCTTTATGAACAAATAGAAAGTACATATATGGCAATAAACATATGTACAAATGATATTACAGCAGTATCTGACGATGATCGGATAGCTTTAGGTAATTACTCATGCATTAAAATATACTAGACTACCCTTGTGCATTTGAAAGCTTGTTCCTGGTTGGTTAGTTCAACGATTACTCACCACGTATCTTGGTTCTGGTCCCTCCCGATCATACACAATCTCTGCTCGAATCACGCCAGTAACAGGGTTAATTCGGAATGCGGGCGTTTTCGCAACATAACCCTGACCCGGTACAAGAAAACTGTAGTCAACAAGGCCAGTGGTTCCAGTATCGTTATCCTCTGCATGGGCATCGTATACAAGCATTCCCAAGTACTGACTCTGTAATAGTTAAAATATACCACATAAGTTACAGCTTTAAGCTGTACTGAAAAATGTGTCTAAGAATCAGTGGTCAGATCGTATACAGGCATAAACAAGCATTCCCAAGTACTGGCTCTGCAATGGTTAATTAAAATATACCTCATAAGTTACAGCTTTAAGCTGTACTGAAAAACATGTTTGTAAAACATCAGTGGTCAGATCATATACAAGAATAAACATGCATTCCCAAGTACTGGCTCTGCAATGGTTAATTAAAATATACCTTATAACTTACAGCTTTAAGCTGTAAAACATCAGTGGTCAAACATTGCCATGATGTAAAATTTATGAATAACAGAGTCGTCTCTAAAAATTAATTAGTTAATGAATTGAAAATTTAATTTAATAAATAAAAAATAATAAAACATTTTAAGATACATTAAGATGAACACACATCGGTTCAACTACAACTCAGGCTTATTGGTGTAGGACTTACACTGTGTAGTTTGTGAGAAATGAAACTAAATGATAAAAAACTAGAAAAAGGGCTAACCCTAATTTGTTTCCGGTGTATTTTTAACTAAAAAAAAGAAGAAGGTTTTACTTAAGGATTGTCGTTATTTCTTTTATGTTCATATGGGTATAAAAAAAAAAATCATCCGCAAACTGTGTAAATCAGCGAAGCCATTCTCACAGCAGTGTGCAGATTGTTTTGTTTGTTCATAGCCAGATGAATGTAAAATTATTAACAGACAATGCTTATAATTAAAGTTTAAACATACTTGCTAATAATAACATTAAAAGTTCATATTTTATTTTGAATTATTTTTTGGTTCTTCAACAATAATGCTCAGTAAGACAAACTATCAATATAAAGTGACATTATCAGGTATGATGTTCCCTGACATTATTTGTACATTCGTGGACCAAAGAGATGACGTTAAATTGTAATGAATGTAACAGACATTTAATTATTATATAGGTAATAAGAGTACATGCATATTATTTTATATGGACCTGCAGAACAAAACACAAAACCTAAACCCACCCACCATAAACCCTGACTTAAGTTACCTAAATTCTTTTGGGGAACATTCCCGGAAACACACAATTTGTTTTTAGGCTTACACTAATCTCAAAAGTTGACCCCTACAAAGTTAATACCTAAATTTGGTGTTTTCACTTCATTCAAGTGAGACAAAACAGAAACAAACCCAGAAGTAACTAATGAATACATGGGGAAAATACACGTACCTATAAAAATAAATATTCAATTTTGTTTTAGTAACCCCGAAAATCAATGTGAAAATACCTCTAAACATAACTGATTAGAAAAAAACATTAGTAACCAAGAAAATCAAGTTGAAAATACCTCTAAAACTGAGATGGTAAAGTTAGTATACGGAGGTCTGGTCCACTTTGGAGGAGAATTGACTGCCGAGGTAACGTTGACATAAATAGTGGCAGTACTACTCCAACCCCGTCCGTTGCGGTCAGTAGCATTAACTTTGAAAGTATACGCACCAGCGTGGCCCCGTAAATTACTTTTAACAATGATTCGCCCTGATTGCTTGCCAACACTGAATAATTCATAAGCATTATCTGGAAAAAGCAAATGAATAAATGAATAAATGAATGAATGAATGAATGAATGAATGAATGAATGAATGGATTGAATGTTTATCAATGCACAATAAAAAGAACACAATGGCAGTGAAAATATCTGGAAAAAGAAAATGAATAAATGAATGAATGAATGAATGATGAATGAATGAATGCATGAATGAATGAATGAAAGAACGACTGAATGTTTATCAATGCACAATAAAAAGAACACGCTGGCAGCAAAAATGTATATTTTAATTTGCTTGCATTATAATTATTTTTTAAGCAGATGACTTGAAACATGGTTTTTGCTAATGCTGCGTTCTTGAATTTAAAAAAGTTATTTACATGAATATACTTTTTTAATGGATTTATTGAATTAAATTAGAATGGGGATAAGTATGTTGTATTTGACTGCATTGCCGGTAAATCTCAATCTGCAACAGTAAATTCAGCATTGATGTCCACAAATCGTCAAATACAATATAAGTATCCCTAATTTGATAGTAGAAACAATACATTTTACAACAAATGACAAATATAAATATCAAATGTAAAATCAAAAACAATACATTTTATCTAAAAAAAAAAATTCCACTAATACAGGCAATAAAGTTGTTTATTAAAATGATACATAAAAATATGTTCCACAATTAAAATTGATTTTTAATTATCAGCACACCACATCTTGCTTTTAGTAAATAAATAAATAAATAAATAAAAAATAAATAATTAAACATAAAGAGGGCATTTTTGAAAAGAACCGGCTTACACTTGACAAATTGAAAACAGGTTTTAATCAGAATAAGTGACTTACCTGGAACTGATGACTCGTTTATGATTGCATAGGCAATTTGTTCATTAATTCCAATATCTTCGTCTGTGACAAACATCTGGATAATCGGAGCTCCGATGTCAATAGTTTCGATGATGGTTACTCTATAAACTGCAGAACTAAATACTGGTTTATTGTCGTTAATGTCGTCAAGAATGAAGTAAACCTGAAAAATGTTTAAATTTGTTTTATAACAGAAATTAGATGAAAAATACAGGCCCGTACGCAGTGGGGATTCACCCCCATAGTCTGCCGAGGTCCGTCTGTGGATGTGTAAAAAACATTTGGAGGCAAAGAAACATTTCAAATTTACTTCCTAGGATGCAGGAAAATGCATCTCCTGCATTGTAGATTAAGAAAAAGTTTGGGGGACATGCACCTGGGCCCCTCTAGCAACTCAGGCCCTTTGGGCCATCGATTACTCACCCCCAATTATAAATTTCTGTGTACGGGCCTGAAACATTCAGTAGTTGCACAGCCAAACCTATAATTAGCCTAATATACTTGGGGGTTGGGGAGGAAATAAGAACAGAAGACCCTGGTTCCAGCAAAATATTTAAAAAATCTATCACCATTGTGATGTATAGATAAGGCAATTCCAACCCGAGGGACAAAAACGTTTTTTTGTCCCGATGGATGAAATTGCCTTATCTACACCTCACAATGGTGACTGATTCTTTTTCTTGCTCATTTAATTACAGTAACAAAACGTTAATGTTGTAAACCATAGTTTGTTTATTGTAGAATGATTCGTAAACATTTCACCTATAAACTCATTTAATTATACACTAAAAAATATAGTCCACATTATGCAATGACATAAAAATGTAACAACATAATAATAAATATGAAGTTGAAAATATTAATTTGTTTAAATATCTTTAAAACAATGATGCAATGTCAAATGGCAACTTGGGGAATTCTGAAAAACATAAATTATGACATCGTAAAACATGTTATGACATCAGGCGTATGTAGAAATCGTTTAGGCCTGGTGCGCTAAACAGATTTATCTGGCACCGTCGAAAAGCTGGCTAATTCACTCCAATGAACAAGAAGGGCAATTTTTTTGTAGTACATTCCCATATCACAGTGTTTGACTTACTAGTTAAATGGGGTTGAAAACATGGCAAATCCACTACAGACAAGACAGTACATACCAGTGTATTTGATTTACCAGTTAAATGGGGTGAAAACATAACAGATCTACTGAAGACTAGCCAGGACAGTACATACCACAATATTTGATTTACCAGTTAATACAAAGTGAAAACACAACAGATCCACCTCAAGTGAGCCAATACCACTGAACTACACCCCCTGACACTGCAACACTGCCACATTTTAATTTTTTTTTTAAGAAACTTGAATATCAGTACACTTATACACTAAACTCCATTAAAAATGCACAATAATATACATGTATTTAACCAATTTTGTATATTAGTGAGTTTTTAATAAAGTTCAGTATATTAGTGAGTTTTTATTGGAGTTCTGTATATTAATGAGATTTCATTGGAGTTTAGTATATTAGTGAGTTTTCATTGGAGTTCTGTATATTGGTGTGTTTTCATTGGAGTTCTATATATTTGTGTTTTCATTGGATTTCAGTATATTAGTGAGATTTCATTGGAGTTCTGTATATTAGTGTGTTTTCATTGGAGTTCAGTATATTAGTGAGATTTCATTGGAGTTCTATATATTAGTGAGATTTAATTGGAGTTCTGTATATTAGTGTGTATTGGAGTTCTGTATATTAGTGAGATTTCATTGGATTTCAGTATATTAGTGAGATTTCATTGGAGTTCTGTATATTAGTGTGTTTTCATTGGAGTTCAGTATATTAGTGAGATTTCATTGGAGTTCTATATATTAGTGAGATTTAATTGGAGTTTTGTATATTAGTGTGTATTGGAGTTCTGTATATTAGTGAGATTTCATTGGAGTTCTGTATATTAGTGAGATTTCATTGGAGTTCTGTTTATTAGTGAGTTTTCATTGGAGTTCTGTATATTAGTGAGTTTTCATTGGAGTTCTGTATATTAGTGTGTTTTCATTGGAGTTCTGTATATTAGTGAGTTTTCATTGGAGTTCTGTATATTAATGAGATTTCATTGGAGTTCTGTATATTAGTGTGTTTTCATTGGAGTTCTGTATATTAGTGAGTTTTCATTGGAGTTCTGTATATTAATGAGATTTCATTGGAGTTCTGTATATTAGTGTGTTTTCATTGGAGTTCTGTATATTAGTGAGATTTCATTGGAGTTCTGTTTATTAGTGAGTTTTCATTGGAGTTCTGTATATTAATGACTTTTCATTGGAGTTCTGTATATTAGTGTGTTTTCATTGGAGTTCTGTATATTAGTGAGTTTTCATTGGAGTTCTGTATATTAGTGAGTTTTCATTGGAGTTCTGTATATTAGTCAGCACTGGCTCCTTCTCACTGTTGGATTGACTGGAGAAATAATTTTTCAATTCAGTATATTAGTGAGTTTTCAGTGATGCTCAGTATACTAGTGAGTCTTCATTAGAGTTCAGTGTATTAGAGAGTTTTAATTGTATTTCAGTATATTAGTGAGTTTTCAATGAAGTTCAGTATATTAGTGAGTTTTCAATGAAGTTCAGTATACTAGTGAGTTTTCAATGGGAGTTTAGTATACCAGTGAGTTTTCAATGGAGTTCAGTATACTAGTGAGTTTTCAATGGAGTTCAGTATACAAGTGAGTTTTCAATGGAGTTCAGTATACTAGTGTGTTTCAATGGAGTTCAGTATACTAGTGAGTTTTCATTGAAGTTCAGTATACTAGTGTGTTTCAATGGAGTTCAGTATACTAGTGAGTTTTCATTGAAGTTCAGTATACTAGTAAGTTTTCAATGGAGTTCAGTATACTAGTGAGTTTTCAATGAAGTTCAGTATACTTGTGAGTTTTCAATGGAGTTCATTATATTAGTGAGCTCGGCTCCCTCTCACTGTTGGATAGAATGGAGAAAAAATTTTTAAGTTCTTACCGGTACACTGATGTTTCTTCTAACGGTAGGATGGTTAGGACTGTCATAAGCAACCACCTGAATAGCTATTACAGGCTGAGTCTCGCGGTCAAGCTTAGCTTTATCAGTGGTAGTTATAACACCCTGAAATAAACAACAAAACACATCAGACTGAGTCTTGTGGTCTAGCTTAGCTTTATCAGTGGTCGTTATATCACCCTGAAATAAACAACAAAACATATCAGACTGAGTCTTGTGGTCTAGCTTAGCTTTATCAGTTGTAGTTATAACACCCTGAAATAAACAACACAACACATCAGACTGAGTCTAGCTTAGCTTTATCGGTGAGTTATAACACCCTGAAATAAACAAGAAAACACAACAGACTGAGTCTCGTGGTACAGATTACCTTTATCAGTGGTAGTTATAACACTCTGTAAGAAACAACAAAACACAACAGACTGAGTCTCGTGGTCTAGCTTAGCTTTATTAGTGGTTATTATAACACTGTAAGAAACAACAAAACACATCAGACTGAGTCTTGTGGTCCAGCTTAGCTTTATTAGTGGTAGTTATAACACTCTGTAAGAAACAACAAAACACATCAGACTGAGTCTCGTGGTCCAGCTTAGCTTTATTAGTGGTAGTTATAACACTCTGTAAGAAACAACAAAACACAACAGAGTCTGAGTTGGGCATCCTAAAACAAAATAAACATCAACTTGAAACCTAAGTAGTGCACCAAGTACAGCACTCTAAAACCAAACATTAACATCAAATCTGTCAAGTACACATATAAAATATCTGACTAGAGAGTAACTAGTTAATGTAGTAGGATATTGGCTTTATCCTGTGAATGTAAGAATGGAAAATTTCTTATTTGGCCTGAACAAAATAAAGCCGATGTCCTATTTCATTAACTAGTTATTATCTTTATTCTGTAGACCATAAAAATTAAGGGCAAAAGCTATTATTTCTGTTATTTCAGCTACATTGTACAATGACCTAGAGGTCAAATGAGCAATTTTAAAAAGTAGCTATGCATGTGACATCATATGAGGGATGTCAAAAGTCATAATCTGCTAGAATATGTTTATGACTTTGCTTTATTTGTCATCATAATCTGTCAATAGAAACAGTGGTCGCAGGATAAATAGAAGTCATTACCAGAGTGTTTTTTGGTATTGTTAATATCATATATTAGGAATAAAAACTGTATTATGCGAGCCTCTGGTGAGCATAATACATTATTTTTATTCCTAATATATGATATTGATGATACCAAAACACACAAGGGTAATAACTTCTTTATCATATAATTTTAAGCTTAATACTATATGTTTTTGTAAACTGTACACGCAACTTTAATTTTAGTCCACCATTACTAGACATTCAAATGACATAAGAATATGTGGCTCTGTGTTTTTTTGAATGGAAATGATGTCAAACTCGAATGACGTCATTTTGGATGTCCTTTCATCAAAATAAACTGGTGCATAACATTTTTAGTTTTCTGAACACTGGACAGCTTTCAGTGTAAAATTACTAATGAAATGTTTTTATTTGATGACTGAATGCATATGTCAATTATGGAGTGTCACCCTAGTACGTTTGCTTAAATGTCAATAAACCTAGTGTTGTGACCTTAATTAATTTACATCTAATTTGCAAAGTTATCAAATTCTTAAAGTATGTGATCTGAAAAATATCACATACTTTGATTGCACTGAAAATGTAAGAAATTATATGATAAAAGGTAATACGTGTATTCTTGGAAACCCTTTTAAAATTAAAATTATGTGGTTGTACTGATCCTAAAATAACTAAGGGCAGGGCTAGTAAATAATTAGGACATAGTAACATAGGGTCTTCCCCAGCTAGACAAAAAGGGCATTTTTTTTTTTACTAAAAAGGCACTTTAAAAAAAATTGATTGGGGGGGGGGGCATTTGCTTCCCCAGCCGTTTACTAGTGACAGCGCTGGACCACATTTCACGAAGTCATAGCATTGCTTTGACAAATGAAGATATTTCCAAAATAAACACTAACATCAAACATGCAACAAAATATCTTTCAAGTACAAATATAATGTATCAGACTACTTGGAAATCTAAATTAAAAGGTAATACACAGGCCCGTAGCCAGGATTTTGAGGGGGGGGGGGGTCGTTTAGGTTTATGGTGAGGCACGAAGTTGCTTAGGGAGGTCCGGGGGCATATTGAACAAAAAAGTCACCAGTGTGGGAGGGGATCGACCGACCCCCCATTGGCTGATACACGTGCTTCCCCAGACCCCTACTACTTACAGCGTTGGGCCCCGTTTTACAATCCTTGCACTAAAATCACCGTAAGTGCATAAGGCAGTTACATGTAGGCACTTATAGTCCTATACTCCAACAGTAATGGGTTTTTTTTAATAAATAATTTCAATTTGGTTTAATGTAAAGTAAAGTTTTGGAAATAATAAAAAATATACAATTTTTGTGTGCAAGTTACAAAACAATTGGCTCAGAAATAAATAACTAGTTGTAAATTTCAAAATGAAAAAAAGACGTTCCTTGTGGGACGGAGTATAAGGTACTGTTGGCACTAAGATCGCTTCGTAAAATGAAGACATTTCCAGGTGTGTGGCACAGACAGCCAGAAGACATAAGGAGAGACAAGGACTGGGATGTGGAGGTGGACAGTTGTCAGATGGGGACAGAATGACATGGAATTCAAAGGAGTAAAAGAAAAGGATCAGTGGGATAAAAACAAAGACAAAAAAGAGAAGACATTTGCAGTGTTTGTGAACCTACAGATTGTTTGTCAATAGTGAATCGGTTCTCGGAGGCGTCCAGCTTGTATCGGACCTCGCCGTAATCCTCCCGGTCCTTGTCCCGGGCGTGCACGGTCATTAGTGAAGTACCGGCTGGGGAGTTCTCGTCAACCCGTGTGTTGTATGTATTCTGCAACAAAAACACATGCAGCCAAAGTTACAGAAGCAGATCTTTGTTTGTTGTATAGTGGTCTCTAAAAAACAAACACTACCTGGCCCAACACATTTTTTTATCTCCTAAATTCAAGGGCCATAACTATGTAAAAAAAATAGATAAATCTCTGTAACACAACATGGCCTCAGACCACAATTAATTTCGCTATATGTTTCTATATAGCCTTAGTGGCTATAACATTTTGATTAATATAAGCAGGCCCGTGAAGTTTTGTATGTACCTTTGCCTGCATGGGGGACACATACCCTGAAAAGGACAACCCCTGTTGTCCAGCTCTTTCTCCCAGCATATTGGTTTAAACAGACACACCCTCTAAACCAGGCCGGAGTACACCCATTTTACACAAAAAGCACTACTTTTGCATGGGCCGGAATTACCACAAACAAGTCTTCAATGTCAACAAGTTACACATGTTTACAAACTACATGCTATCCCCTGTCACTTCAGTCAAACAGTTGCCACTTCATAGCTGTCTGCCATGAAATAATCACAGTCAAACAGCAGACTACTTGCGCAGTGAAACTTCCGGATTTTGGACAACCAAATGGGAAGATAACTGTAATCTGAGGCCTATCATGACAAAACTATTTCAGCTCCATATTCTGAGGCATTTAAAAAAAAGTCTGGAATACAAGTTTTTCATGTCTTCAAGTTCAAGGGTGTTAATTCAGTCTAAAATGGGTAAATCATCATCAAAGTCAAACTTGATCTGTAGCAGTACATGATAAATCTATACACAACATTTCAGTTCAGTATCTTCTAAGTTCAAGGGCCATAACTCAGTCAAATATAGGTAAATCACCATAAAAGTCAAACTTGATCTGTAGCAGTACATGATAAATCTATACACAACATTTCAGTTCAGTATCTTCTAAGTTCAAGGGCCATAACTCAGTCAAATATAGGTAAATCATCATCAAAGTCAAACTTGATCTGTAGCAGTACATGATAAATCTATACACAACATTTCAGTTCAGTATCTTCTAAGTTCAAGGGCCATAACTCAGTCAAATATAGGTAAATCACCATAAAAGTCAAACTTGATTTGTAACAGTACATGATTAAGCTACCCACAATTTCAGGTCAATATCTTGAGGCACTCTGCCATTTCATCAGTTCCCTTTGGACACAAATGGACTATACTATAAATGGAGATAATGAATGTAATACAAATGGAAAGAGAATGCAATGTAATACAAATGGAGAGAATGAAATGTAATATAGAATAACAGTGTATGTAATACAAACCGCATCAAAAATAGGACTGTTGTCATTGATGTTGGTGATTGTCACGAACACCGTGGTCTGGTTGCTTCTCTGAGGAAAGCCGCTATCCGTGGCTAGCACTGTGAATGTTGTGGAACTGATGTATGGCGGTATATCATAGTCTATACGGTTTTTAATAGTCAACACACCTGCGGAAAATAATATCATAGTTCATGCAATTGTTAATAGTTAACACATCTGGAAAATGCATATTGTAGTCAATATGATTTTGTATAGTCAACACGACTGCATACTATTGTTAATAGTTAGAAACACATATTGTAGTCAATATGATTTTGTATAGTCAACACGACTGCATACTATTGTTAATAGTTAGAAACACATATTGTAGATTACAAAGAAGTTGTATCTGTTGCTGACGAGTTGGTATTATGAAATCATGTGTTGCTAAAAAGGTTAGCTGATGAGAAATGACAGCCACAAGAGACAAGCATCTGTCTAGCAACACATGATTTGATAATACCAACTTACACAGGTGTGTGGCAAAGATAGCCACAAGAGACAAGCATCTGTCATGGCTGGGGAGACAAGGACCGGAATGTGGAGGTGGAACAGCGAAAATAGTTGAAAGATAGGCATTGCCAGATCAGGAAGAAATGAGATGGCAGTCAAAGGAGAGAAATGAAAGAGGGCACTGCAGTGGGATATAAAAAAAGAAGAAAAAAAGAAGAAAAGATGAGCACATCCAACTTACCAGTTGATGGAGAGATTGCAAAGAAGTTGTATCTGTTGTTGACGAGTTGGTATGACGCAATCGAGTCGTCCGAGTCACGTGCGATCAGAGTCATGATGAAGGTCCCGATGGCTTGCTCCTCATTGATTGTGATGCTGTACGGTGCGTCGGGCCACTGCGGGGACTGGTCGTTCACCTCGAGAACCGTAATGATCAGGGTACCTGTCACAGGTAAACATTGCTTCTTTTGTTAACATGTCATGATAATATGTCATCCTCCAACCACTGTTTCTAGTGGCCGATTATGATGACATCACATGCATAGCGACAAAAAGTTAAATTTAAACTTTGTTTTGTTTAACGACTCCACTAGAGCACATTGATTTGTTAATCATTGGCTAGTTTTAGAGAGGAAACCCACTACATTTTTCCATTAGTAACAATTAAGGGATCTTTTATATGCACCATCCCACAGACAGGGTAGCACATACCACAGCCTTTGATACACCAGTTGCAAGGCACTGGCTGGAACGAGAAATAGCCCAATGGGCCCACAGGAGGGGATCAATCCCAAACTGACCATGCATCAAGTGAGCACTTTATCACTGGGCAACATCCCACCCCTATCGCAGGTAAACATTCCTTTGTTAATTAACAGTTATAACATGTCATCCTGCAGCCACTGTTTCTAGCAGCCGATTAAAGCAAAGCCATAAACGTATGTGATGTCACATGCATAGCAACATTAAAAAATCACTCATTTGACCTCTGTAGCTAAAATTACAGAAATAATAGCCATTCCCCTTAATTTTTATTGACTGCAGAATACAAATAATAACTAGTTAATAACATAGGATATCAGCTTTTTCCTGTTCAGGCCGAATGGAAAATTCTTCTCGGCAAATCTCGCAGAAATTCCCATTCTTACTGTCACAGGATAAAGCTGATGACATATGTCATTAACTACTTATTCTCTCTATATGCACAATATTTAGTGAAGACCGAGGTGTCAGTACTCACAAATATCATGCCAGAATCTCTGACTTACAGTTAATCAGGAAATGTCAGCGAATATAAAATATTAGCATATTTAACAAGGCCATACAAAATGTTAGTATTTCTTAATGCTAAAACACAGTAAAAAAAAAACCCAAAACAACATCTAACAAAAAATTTAAGACATATAAATATTTATTACTTACTAGTATATTCATTAGTTAACAGGATATATAGGGAATAACTGGTTACTGTCTTATAATATCAGCTTTATCCTGCAAAGGTTAGAATGGCGAATGCAAAGAGGCTCTACCGAGCTGCATTCGCCATTCAACCTGATCAGGATAAAGCCGATATTATAAGACAGTATCCAGTTATTTCTTTTATCCTGCAATCCTACAGGAATATTTGGAAAATCATTATTTATTCCAGATAAATTTTACTTATTGATATCTATAAATACTGACAACCCACATATACGTAGTAACCCAAACTGGAGTTTAAATTTTTTTTTGGAAATAAAATAAATTTTTACATACTGATGATCAGAAATACATTTAGTATACAACCAGCATATTTTCACAACTGGTATATCAAAGGTCGTGGTATGTGTTATTCTGTCTGTGGGATGATGCATACCAGTATAAAAAATCCCTTGCTGCTAATCGAAAAGAGTAGCCCATGAAGTGGCGACAGTGGGTTTCCTCTCTCAATATCTGTGTGGTCTTTAACCATATGTCCGACGCCATATAAACATAAATAAAATGTGTTGAGTGCATCATTAAATAAAACATTTTCTTCCTTCCAGCAGAGTTTATGAACAAAAAAAGTATTTAATACGTAATTTTATTCATTAAAACTTGGCAGTCAGGATTTTAACATGGTAACAAACTCAGGACAGTTCCTTTAAAGGGACAGAGCCTAGTTTTTAAACACTACAGCATATCTTTCACTATTAGAGCTGTTTATGATCACTGAAATCAAACACTACAGCATATCTTTCACTATTAGAGCTGTTTATGATCACTGAAATCAAACACTACAGCATATCTTTCACTATTAGAGCTGTTTATGATCACTGAAATCAAACACTACAGCATATCTTTCACTATTAGAGCTGTTTATGATCACTGAAATCAAACACTACAGCATATCTTTCACTATTAGAGCTGTTTATGATCACTGAAATCAAACATTACTTGTATTCTATTCTTTAGATTATCCATTTCCGTTACACTGAAGTGTTTCTGGTCATCCTGGTGTTTGTAGTACCAAAGATTGCATTTTTTATATTTTAAAAAATGCACGTGCATCTCAGAAGTAGCTGTTTATTGATTCAAGTTCTTGTCTATTTTTAAGGATATTTTCCAGTTTTAACGTCACAGACTCTTCTTTCACTCTATTGTAACTTTATCCAGATGAGTTACAGGTTTGTAAATTAACTAATCTTAGCGTCCAGTTTTTCTAAAACTAGGGTCTGCGCCTTTAATTATAGACTGTTGTGAAAAAACAAATTGTGCCACGGTTTTGTCACTAATTAACTGAACAAACAATGATGCTTATATGATTTCAGTTAGTTAGTTTGTAGGCACATTACTGCAATTTTTAAAAACGTTTTAAGTTGTCTATATAAGCAGCTACACTTTGATGTTTGAGACTATTCACAATCCGAAATAGCGTGTCAAAATATATTAAAAGCATTCTTTCAGCCAATCCTACAATTTAAGCTTTATTTTTTTATATTGTTGGATATGTCAACCTTGCTGTGATTAATAGGAATTTACTAATTTTGGTACATCTCAGACCAATTTTACAAAACACAAAAACAGATTTGATAAATGAATAATTATACATTGTCTAATAGCCAGGGTAAGTTTTCTTAAATTTTGAAACAAAACTACAAAAAGGAAGCAGAAATTCTGGGCTTGAACTTAATGATGGCACCGATGGAAATTGCTGTCATTCAGATATAAATTGCCGTAGGTCAGGAGCATTAGCGATGGCACAAAATTACCATTGGTAAAGCTCCTCAATGATTGTAAAATATTTACGTCTGGTGTACATTATCTGCCAGTATATAACATTAGTACATCTACACACCACAAAATAACTTTTTAGTTGTGTTTTTATTTGCTCCAAAAGTCTTTTTGTGTTTTACTGACATTGGCAGGCTTTTAAATTGCTGTCAGTGGACCATTTCATCCATGGCAATTTTGTTTTTAAATAGCTGTGGGAGACAAATTCTTAAGTTCGGGCCCTGGAAATTGTTGACAGGGGCTTTGTTCCCACCTACTTCCCCCTAACCCACCCACCCACCTGTGACACACATGATTTATGTTACTGGATGATAATCTCACCGGTTCCGGTCTGCCGTGGCGATGCCGAGATGTCCACTACCCTCATCGTCAGAGTTAGAACTGAGGCCTGGTCTCGATCCAATTTCTGCCTGGTCTTCACAAAGCCAGACGAGGGTTCCAGTGTAAACCAATTCTAACACAACGAAAACAGCACATAAATAAAATAATATCATACATTAGATGACTGGTCTTCACATAGCCAGACGACGGTTCCAGTGTAAACCAATTCTAACACAATGAAAACAGCACATACATACAATAATATCATACATTAGATAACTGGTCTTCACATAGCCAGACGACGGTTCCAGAGTAAACCAGTTCTAACACAACGAAAACAGCACATACATACAATAATATCATACATTAGATAACTGGTCTTCAAATAGCCAGACGAAGGTTCCAGAGTAAACCAGTTCTAACACAACGAAAACAGCACATACATACAATAATATCATACATTAGATAACTGGTCTTCAAATAGCCAGACGACGGTTCCAGAGTAAACCAGTTCCAACACAATGAAATCAGCACATACATACAATAATATCATACATTAGATAACTGGTCTTCACATAGCCAGACGACGGTTCCAGAGTAAACCAGTTCTAACACAACGAAAACAGCACATACATACAATAATATCATACATTAGATAATATCATACATTAGATAACTGGTCTTCACATAGCCAGACGACGGTTCCAGAGTAAACCAGTTCTAACACAACGAAAACAGCACATACATACAATAATATCATACATTAGATAACTGGTCTTCACATAGCCAGACGAAGGTTCCAGAGTAAACCAGTTCTAACACAACGAAAACAGCACATACATACAATAATATCATACATTAGATGACTGGTCTTCACATAGCCAGACGACGGTTCCAGAGTAAACCAGTTCTAACACAATGAAAACAGCACATACATACAATAATATCATACATTAGATGACTGGTCTTCACATAGCCAGACGACGGTTCCAGAGTAAACCAGTTCTAACACAACGAAAACAGCACATACATACAATAATATCATACATTAGATGACTGGTCTTCACATAGCCAGACGAAGGTTCCAGAGTAAACCAGTTCTAACACAACGAAAACAGCACATACATACAATATCATACATTAGATAACTGGTCTTCACATAGCCAGACGACGGTTCCAGAGTAAACCAGTTCTAACACAACGAAAACAGCACATACATACAATAATATCATACATTAGATAACTGGTCTTCAAATAGCCAGACGAAGGTTCCAGAGTAAACCAGTTCTAACACAACGAAAACAGCACATACATACAATAATATCATACATTAGATAACTGGTCTTCAAATAGCCAGACGAAGGTTCCAGAGTAAACCAGTTCTAACACAACGAAAACAGCACATACATACAATAATATCATACATTAGATAACTGGTCTTCAAATAGCCAGATGACGGTTCCAGAGTAAACCAGTTCTAACACAACGAAAACAGCACATACATACAATAATATCATACATTAGATAACTGGTCTTCAAATAGCCAGACGACGGTTCCAGAGTAAACCAGTTCTAACACAACGAAAACAGCACATACATACAATAATATCATACATTAGATAACTGGTCTTCAAATAGCCAGACGAAGGTTCCAGAGTAAACCAGTTCTAACACAACGAAAACAGCACATACATACAATAATATCATACATTAGATAACTGGTCTTCAAATAGCCAGACGAAGGTTCCAGAGTAAACCAGTTCTAACACAACGAAAACAGCACATACATACAATAATATCATACATTAGATAACTGGTCTTCAAATAGCCAGACGAAGGTTCCAGAGTAAACCAGTTCTAACACAACGAAAACAGCACATACATACAATAATATCATACATTAGATAACTGGTCTTCACATAGCCAGACGACGGTTCCAGAGTAAACCAGTTCTAACACAACGAAAACAGCACATACATACAATAATATCATACATTAGATAACTGGTCTTCAAATAGCCAGATGACGGTTCCAGAGTAAACCAGTTCTAACACAACGAAAACAGCACATACATACAATAATATCATACATTAGATAACTGGTCTTCAAATAGCCAGACGACGGTTCCAGAGTAAACCAGTTCTAACACAACGAAAACAGCACATACATACAATAATATCATACATTAGATAACTGGTCTTCAAATAGCCAGACGACGGTTCCAGAGTAAACCAGTTCTAACACAATGAAAACAGCACATACATACAATAATATCATACATTAGATAACTGGTCTTCAAATAGCCAGATGACGGTTCCAGAGTAAACCAGTTCTAACACAACGAAAACAGCACATACATACAATAATATCATACATTAGATAACTGGTCTTCAAATAGCCAGACGACGGTTCCAGAGTAAACCAGTTCTAACACAACGAAAACAGCACATACATACAATAATGGGGCCAGACCAATGGAATGTCTTTAAAATGTCATTTAATAAAGTTAAAGTTTGTTTGTTAATGACACCACTGAAGCCCATTGATTTATTAATCATTGACTATTGGATGTCAAACATTTGGTAATTTTGATGTATAGTATTAGAGAAGAAACCCGCTACATTTTTCCATTAGTAGCAAAGAATCTTTTATATGATCAATCCTAAAGACAAGATAACATATACCACAGCCTTTGATACTCCAGTCATGTATCATTTAATACAAATATTTGTTACTATAATACCTTAAACGGAATGCGTGCAGGATCCACCGGTCGTCCTTCTGGGTTAATGGCATTTTGTGGCTCAATGAATGAGTATTCCAGTTGAACATTGGCATCGGGGTCTTGGGCCACAATTGTGGCAACTGAGGTACCAATTGCCACATCTGAAATCAATTGAATATTACTCCAAACATTAAACTCAAAACAGTGTGTGTGTTGGGGGGACTAACTCTTGTTGTAACTGAGGTACCAATTGCCACATCTGAAATCAACTGAATATTACTCCAAACATTAAACAGATAACAGTGGGAGCTCAAAAGTGTGTGTGAGTGTGTGTGTGTGTGTGTGTTTGTGTGTGTGTGGACTAACTCTTATATAACAGGTACAAATTGCCATATGTAAAATTAATTGAATATTATTCCAAACATTAAACAGATAACAGGGGTTCAAAACAGTGTGTGTGTGTGTTTGTGTAAGTGTGTATGTGTATGTGTGTGTGTGTTTGTGAGTGTAAGTGTGTATGTGTTTGTGTGTGTGTGTATATGTTTGTGTGTGAGTGTAAATGTGTATGTGTGTGTGTGAGTGTAAGTGTATGTGTTTGTGTGTGAGTGGAAGTGTGTGTGTGTGCATGTGTGTGAGTGAGTGTAAGTGTGTATGTGTTGTGTGTGTGTGTATGTGTTTGTGTTTGTGTGTGAGTGTAAATGTGTATGTGCGTGTGTGAGTGTAAGTGTGTATGTGTTTGTGTGTGAGTGGAAGTGTGTGTGTGTGCATGTGTGTGAGTGAGTGTGTGTATGTGTTGTGTGTGTGCGTGTGTGAGTGGAAGTGTGTGTGTGTGTGAGTGGAAGTGTAAGTGTGTGTGTGTTTGTGTGTGTGTGTGTGGACTAACTCTATAACTGAGGTACCACGTGCCACATATGAAATCAATTGAATATTATTCCAAACATTAAATATTAAAAGCATTGTGTAGAGGGGACTAACTCCTGTTGCAACAGAAGTAGTTATTCTCATATGTATCTAATATTACTCCAAACACTGAACTAAATACAGTGTGTGTGTGTAGAGGGAACTAACTCCTGTTGCAACAGAAGTAGTTATTCTCATATGTATCTAATATTACTCCAAACACTGAACTAAATACAGTGTGTGTGTGTAGAGGGAACTAACTCCTGTTGCAACAGAAGTGGTTATTCTCATATGTATCTAATATTACTCCAAACACTGAACTAAATACAGTGTGTGTGTGTAGAGGGAACTAACTCCTGTTGCAACAGAAGTAATTATTCTCACATGTATCTAATATTACTCCAAACACTGAACTAAATACAGTGTGTAGAGGGGACTAACTCCTGTTGCAACAGAAGTAGTTATTCTCATATGTATCTAATATTACTCCAAACACTGAACTAAATACAGTGTGTGTGTGTAGAGGGAACTAACTCCTGTTGCAACAGTAGTAGTTATTCTCACATGTATCTAATATTACTCCAAACACTGAACTAAATACAGTGTGTAGAGAGGACTAACTCCTGTTGCAACAGTAGTAGTTATTCTCATATGTATCTAATATTACTCCAAACACTGAACTAAATACAGTGTGTGTGTGTAGAGGGAACTAACTCCTGTTGCAACAGTAGTAGTTATTCTCATATGTATCTAATATTACTCCAAACACTGAACTAAATACAGTGTGTGTGTGTAGAGGGAACTAACTCCTGTTGCAACAGTAGTAGTTATTCTCATATGTATCTAATATTACTCCAAACAGCCCCAATAGTAACTCTAATGATTATAAAAGGGCTCTATAGCTTAGAATCAGAACCCAAATAATAAATGTGTCATTAATTGAAGAAAAACAAAAATGAAAGCCATAAAGCAGACCTATGAAGCATAATGTTTATTTATTTAATACACATGCATGCACGTACACATGCGCATGAACACATACACACACACGTGCGCACACATGCACATACACACACTCGCTCACACACACACATACATGTGCACACACATACATGTGCACACACACACATGCACGCACACACACACACACACTCTTATCATGTCTGAAGTCCACCAATATCTCATGTCTGAAACAGTCTTAGGGCCGATTTCATGTCTGGGTTATCGGTGGGTTTTGGAAACATATTGTTTAAACCTAGGTTAAACCCTGGGTCATGTTTACTGTGCATTTCACATGTCTGGTTTTCAGGAATCCTAGTTTAACACTGGGTTACAATTGTATTGCTTGTTTAAACCTGCTCTTGAGGTGGTTTTTCGCTGGGTTTGCTCAAAGTAACTTTTCTTCATAGATAATTTTGGCAGCAAAACCATGTTTTACGTCAGTATTGCAGAGCCATGAAATGTGAACATATTTTAGAAATCATTTGAAGCCACTACAGAAACAGTGGCGTAGCCGGGGAGGGAGGTAGGGGGCCATGACCCCCCCCCCCCAATCCCGGAAAAATTAGGGGTGATCAGTGGCGTACTCAATATCATTGTTTACTTGGCTGCCAGGTGCCCCCCCCCCCCAATACAAAATCCTGCCTACGCCACTGTACAGAAACGAATACAGGGTGGGGGTAGGGGGGTTCGAACCCCCTCCCCCTTTAGACAAGATGCCCTTTTGCCAGGTTTTTTTTAGCACCCCCGTATAATTAGATCCACCCCTTCACCATGTTCGTGGCGAATGAACAACAAAGCGCCTGAGATATATAGAGGATAATAAACGAGATACCAGTTATTATCAAAATTAGGTCCCAAATCAAATCATTTTTAGTTGTCGCGAGCTTTAGTGAGTGACAAATGAAAAGTATTTCACTCGGGACATACATTGATAATAAATGGTACTGAGTTTGCTATTCTATTTATTACCCCAGCTATGTTTTCTCTAAATGCCTTTATTTTAGGCGCACATGCACGTACATGTAGGTTATAGAAACAATGTAAACCACTTTACACACTGTTCTGGGTATTACTATAATTTTGCATTTTAATCATTATTCTGCTAAAAATATAAATAATGATTTGCGTTAAAATGACATTTTATTATAAATTTAATATTAAAACAGTCGTGAACGCAAACTCATTAAAGTAAATAACGTCATTTTGTGTGTTTGCCAAATCGCGATGATTTTATATTTAGTACCGACAAAGTCATTGGTTTGTAAGCGTCAAATCATCCAGTAATATTATACGTCACAACACTGCATAATATTTCTCATTGAGAAAATACGGAAAATATTTTCCCTGTTATGAGTGGTCACTGGGGGTAATAAATATAGTTATTTATTAAATTAGTAAAAATAAACATTTTCTTCATGGTGTATGAACTGCACGAAAACAGTAAGTACTAGTAATGAAAGTTGATCGGTTACCACCAGTATCAAAGCAATAAACGTCTATCACAGACTGCAGTCTTATAATGACATACTTTCGTGTTTGTCTCGTCTTAATAAAGGGGGAACAAGGCGATACAGGTCCACAGTTTTGAAAATTTGACCATATGTTATCTCGATGCCATCAGGCGTACGCGTCCCATCTTTTGTTTTTTAATATTATGTTAGAATTAAAGGGAAATGCCAATAACAAAATGTTTATTCATATTTGCATTATTACCAACAGCTATGTAGGGTTCTGTAAGCATTTTTGCATTATTACCAGCAGCTATGTAGGGTTCTGTAAGCATTTGACATGGATTATAACTAATATTGTGAGTAAAATGATGGAAATACATGTGAAATCTGCGGGTAACCCATGTAAAAAGCATGGTTTTGTAAACACGGGTAAAATACACACATGTATGTCTTAGTCAGGTTTTTCAGCATTTTATGTAAACCAGTGTTAAACCTAGGTTTTGTTATAACCCGGTGTTTCGAAACCCAGACATATGAAATCAGCCCTTAGTGTTTAGTTCTAAGGTTGTCATCATTAGAATTATTATTAATGCTCTGAGCCTTAGTGGCAGTCCTCTTTTAGTCATTAGATTTTATATCAGGATTCACAAGCCTCGGTGGTGTCATTGTTAAGTCATCAAACATAAGCCTGGTAGATACAGTGTTCATAGCTCAGTCCTGGCTCAAACCCAGAGTGAATTTTAACAACTCAATGGTTAGGTGTAAGACCACTACACCCTCTTTTCTCTCACTAACAACTATAAAAAAAACCCACTGTGTTGGACAGACAGCCCAGATAGCTGAGGTGTGTGCCCAGGACAGCGTGCTTGAACCTTAATTGGATATACACATGAAAATAAGTTGAAATGAATAAATGAATGTTGGTGTTCCTAGGCAATGGAGCCTTGTTATAACTTTTAAAACAATGTTTGCTATGGGCAGTGGATCTTGAAAACACCTGCCTTCCCACTCAGCCTGTAAAACCATGTTCAGAAAAGACCATAGGAAGCAGGAAACTCAACACTGCGTAGGTGATGTGAATACAATGACAAACCTTCTTTAACATCAACCCTCTGCGTGGTTGGTCGGAAGTATGGGTTCTTGTTGTTTTCATCAATGATCTCTACTTGTACTGTCGCTGTACCACTTTTCTGAGGGTTGCCACCATCAAGGGCCACAACCTGTAACAGAGAAAAATATATAGTATACTGAAGTTGTCATGACTTGATAGAGAGCAAAATAAAATTGGCACAGCTTGACAGAGTAGAATAAAATTGTAACTTTATAAAGCAAATCAAATTTCCCAAGATACATAGCAAACTCAAAACAGTAAAACTTAATACAAACTTTAAGGAAACTCAATTTGTCATAACTTGATACAAAGGAATCTCAAATTGTCACAACTTGATACAAAGGAATTTCAAATTTTCACAACTAAAAAGAAAAAGCAAACTCAAATTGTCACAACTTAATATAGAGCAGCAAACTCAAATTTGTCACATCTTGACAGAGCCAAATCAAATTGTCACAACTCGACAAAGAACTACCTCAAATTGTCACAACTTCATACCAGGCCCTAATCTGGAATTAAAAAAGTCGAAGTGACTTCTCCCTTTCTAGGAGAATGAGTAGAAGTTTAATAAGAATAGGTGAGGTGAACATAAATAGGTACATTTTGTAATGTTTTGTCGTGTCACTGATCCAGGGAACATTTTTCTCCTACACCAGCTACTACCTGCCCGCTACTCTAAAGAAGTGATTCACTTACAATCATGTTGTATTCACGTGTTATGTCAAAGTCAAACTTGGCTGCCGGTGTCGTCTTTATCTCGCCTGTCTTGTAGTCTATCTCAAACTTGCCCTCCGCTCCCGACCGTATTCGGTATTCAATGCGACCAAACTCTGTTGCATTGGAATCCTTGTCTGTTGCCGTCACAGTGACAATATGCACACCTGGAAAACACTCACTGTAATGAATGGTTATGGTTCGGGAAGTAGATAAACTTGTATAAATGATCCTAAAATGCATTCTACATAATGGGACCACTTGGTATTTACCAATTACAAATATCTACTTCCCGGCACTAGTTAATTGCCCCCATTACATGTCTGTTGGTGTGTGCAGTCAAAAGGTAACAACGAGCTGATACTGTATCACAGTACAGATATTAGTACTATGAATTCATATGGCTGGTTATATAATAGGTATTAATAATAAAAAATAAAAAATAAAAAAAATAAAAAAATAATAATAATTAGTCCATGAGCTGAGAGCCCAAATTTGACAAATAAAAACAACCGTAGCTACCAATCCTATGTGAGTTCGCTTCCTCATTTCATTGGTAAAGAAAACAGCTCATACAGCAATGAAGAACATGCAAATCAATTGGACCCTTCTACTTCCCGGGACATTTATTATTCGGCTTGCTGGTACTACCCAAAATAGGTTTTTTTACTTCCCAGGCCAACACCTAATGAACAATAGGGTTTGAAATACACGGCAATGGAACCAATCGATCACCTGTCAATAGCTCAAATTAAATTTCAGGAGAACAATTTTTTTATCTCCTCATTAAAGAGAGGGGACTGATTTTTTTATTGTAATTTTTTTTTAAATATTTATTTTGAATTATAAATTAGAGTTCGAGAGAGAGATTATAGCATGAGACATATGAAATTTATGAAACAATCTATTTTCCTTAGCATTGCCGAAGGTAGTACTAACTTGAGATTTGTGATTTTATGAATTATATAGCTTTTTAAAGTCACATGCTATTGTTTAGACCAATCTAAGCATTTATAATAAAATGATATTTACAGATTGGAATTATACGCACATGACGGAGAAGTCTGAAAAATGCATATCATCACATACCAGATCAAATAATATTTATTGATCATAGCCACAGGTTTGTATTCAGGTTTACTCAACAGAGTGACCATACTGACATAAACAACAGAACATTGAATAAATATCCAAATGGAATGCTAACCTCCTCCTGTGTTTTCTGGAATTTCCTCTCGGTAAAAAGCCTGTTGAAATATTGGCGCATTGTCATTGACATCCTGTAAAAAACCCAAAATCAAACAATTAACAAAATATGATCATAAATTGTTTTATTTTCACTGAAACAGCCTTAAATTTAAATTTATATTAAAACATTTAAAATATTCAACATTTCGTCAGTGTAAACAAACATCATTAGAAGAATAAACAACCAAACTGGTGGCCATGCATACAAGCCAATAAGGTATAAAATAGAGAAAGCTAGCTTGGAAGTTAAAAACAATATTGGGTAAAAACAGCTGACCAATAGGATACAGATCCATATGCAGGATTTTTAATATGGAGGGGGGGGGGGGGCAGTGTGAATTTCTCATGATGGGACCAATCAACCCACCCCCAAACAAAACCCTGTTTACACAACGTTATCTAAATTTGATAAAAAAAAATTGGACCGTTGGTAATTTGGAGGGATGCATATGCACCTGTCGCACACACTCTGCTTATGGGCCTGAGATAACAAGAACAATGAATGACCCTGGGGTATAAAAAGTCTTAGTTGTTAAAACCAGCAGGGCTGTACTCATTGAAACCATTATGGTGCACAGCATTCAGTTTGTGCATTCTGCAAGGTCTAACTTAACTTGGTCAGTTTGGGTATCCAGATGGATTCTGCAGGGTCTAATTTCACTTGGTCAGTTTGGGTATCCAGATGGATTCTGCAGGGTCTAATTTCACTTGGTCAGTTTGTGTATCCAAATGGATTCTGCAAGGTCTAACTTAACTTGGTCAGTTTGGGTATCCAGATGGATTCTGCAGGGTCTAATTTCACTCGATCAGTTTGTGTATCCAGATGGATTCTGCAGGGTCTAATTTCACTTGGTCAGTTTGTGTATCCAAATGGATTCTGCAGGGTATAATTTAACTTGGTCAGTTTGTGTATCCAGATGGATTCTGCAGGGTATAATTTAACTTGGTCAGTTTGTGTATCCAGATGGATTCTGCAGGGTCTAATTTCACTTGGTCAGTTTGTGTATTCAGATGGATTCTGCAGGGTATAATTTAACTTGGTCAGTTTGTGTATCCAGATGGATTCTGCAGGGTCTAATTTAACTTGGTCAGTGTGTGTATCCAGATGGATTATGCAAGGTCTAATTTCACTTGGTCAGTGTGTGTATCCAGATGGATTATGCAAGGTCTAATTTCACTTGGTCAGTTTGTGTATTCAGATGGATTCTGCAGGGTCTAATTTCACTTGGTCAGTTTGTGTATCCAGATGGATTCTGCAGGGTCTAATTTTACTTGGTCAATTTGTGGATTCTGCAAGGTCTAATTTAACTTGGTCAATTTGTGTATCCAGATGGATTCTGCAAGGTCTAACTTAACTTGGTCAATTTGTGTATTCAGATGGATTCTGCAAGGTCTAACTTAACTTGGTCAATTTGTGTATCCAGATGGATTCTGCAAGGTCTAACTTAACTTGGTCAATTTGTGTATTCAGATGGATTCTGCAAGGTCTAACTTAACTTGGTTTATGATTAAACATACATTCTGCAAAAAATATTTACCAATAATCATAAATATGTTGTACAGAAAAATATTTTAAAAATTACAACACTTCAATATATGTTTTGTTATAAATTAAAAACTATTTATCTTTTATTTTATACAATATCCAGAAATGAAGTTTTAACCACTTACAATAACATAAATAGTCACTTTAGCCTCTTCCACAAATGTCCCATCTGTTGCTTGCACTTGAAATTGGAAACTGAAAAACAAATTTATAAAATGTGTCAGTGATTTATCCAGGCATTGTGTGGGTCTGAAGATAGGCGCCTTCTAAAACGAAAGTGGCACTGAAAATTCCCAATTCCTATGCAAAAAATTCCCAATATATTATATGTTTAATACAGATCTGTTGGAATAAACAATTCCCAATATATTATATGTTTAATACAGATCTGCTGGAATAAACAATTCCCAGTATATTATGTTTAATACAGATCTGTTGGAATAAACAATTCCCAATATATTATATGTTTAATACAGATCTGTTGGAATAAACAATTCCCAGTATATTATGTTTAATACAGATCTGTTGGAATAAACAATTCCCAATATATTATATGTTTAATACAGATCTGTTGGAATAAACAATTCCCAGTATATTATATGTTTAATACAGATCTGTTGGAATAAACAATTCCCAGTATATTATATGTTTAATACAGATCTGTTGGAATAAACAATTCCCAATATATTATATGTTTAATACAGATCTATTGGAATAATGAATGAATGAATGAATATTTAACGACACCCCAGCACGAAAAATACATCGGCTATTGGGTGTCAAACTATGGTAATGCAAATAAATAAAGTGATGATCAACATCAATATAAAAATTCAAGACTTAAACAAAAACAGTGTAAAGAACTGTGCAAAAACACAAATATCACAGAATTTTACGGATACTGAATTTTACTCAAAACGTCAATTTTATGCTGTATTGGCCATTCTCAAAGAGAATGTTACACCCCTGCACCACGGTGAGGTTACAGCACATGCAGGGGCTATTGGAATAAACAATTCCCAGTATATTATATGTTTAATACATATCTGTTGGAATAAACAATTCCCAATATATTATATGTTTAATACAGATCTGTTGGAATAAAAAATTCCCAATATATTATATGTTTAATACAGATCTGTTGGAATAAACAATTCCCAATATATTATATGTTTAATACAGATCTGTTGGAATAAACAATTCCCAATATATTATATGTTTAATACAGATCTGTTGGAATAAACAATTCCCAATATATTATATGTTTAATACAGATCTGTTGGAATAAACAATTCCCAATATATTATATGTTTAATACATATCTGTTGGAATAAAAAATTCCCAATATATTATATGTTTAATACATATCTGTTGGAATAAATTAATTCAACAGTGGTGTACTGCATCATTCAGTGGCTTGACAAATATCCCAGGTATGATTTATTCGTGCTACTTTTCCCAATCATATCAGACATGGAACCCTGGCAGAAGATCCTGGATAAATCTCTGTTTATTATTATTTAACTTTGAGGGATTTCAACTGAGTTGGGATGAGATGTAGCCCAGTGGTAAAGTGCTCACTTGATGCGTGGTCAGTTTAGGATCGATCCCCGTCAGTGTGTGTGTGTGTGTGTGGGGGGGGGGGGGGGTTGGGAAGAGATGTGGTCCAGTGGTAAAGTGCTCACTTGATGCGTGGTCAGTTTAGGATCGATCCCCGTCAGTGTGTGTGTGTGTGTGTGTGTGTGTGTGGGGGGGGGGGGGGAAGAGATGTGGTCCAGTGGTAAAGTGTTCGCTTGATGCGCTGTCGGTTTGGGATTGATCCCCGTTGGTGGGCCCATTTGGCTATTTCACGCTCCAGCCAGTGCACCACAATTGGTACATCAAAGGCCATGGTATGTGCTATCCTGTCTATGGGATGGTGCATATAAAAGATCCCTTGCTGCTAATCGAAAAGAGTGGTCCATGAAGTGGTGACAGCGGGTTTGCTCCCTCAATATCTGTGTGGTCCTTAACCGTATGTCCGACACCATATAACCGTAAATGAAATGTGTTGAGTGCGTCGATAAATAAAATATTTCCTTCTTCTTCTTCAACTGAGTTTACTGTATTAATATAATGATTATATGTAACTAAAACACTGATATCATCCATAGAACGTATTAAAGATGAACAATGGAAGAAATGCAGGCACATGTATAAAGGGATGGGGGTTTGCAGGTCAAAAGCAAACTTTCATTTTTTTTAAATATATTTTCTGGGGGAAACATGACCATAAAAATTTTGATTGCTCATTTATATGCATCATCCCACAGACAGAATAGCACATACTACGGCCTTTGATACCCCAGTTGTGGAGCACTGGTTGGAACAAGAAATAACCCAATGGATCCATTCCTAGATATATCATGCTTAAGGTGACCAATTTGCCACTGGGTTATGTCCCGCTCCTTGAATAATGATGGACTAAACTAGAGGATTCATCACAAGTATTTTTAATATGTAAAACATCAACCAAGTCTCTGTTAATTAGTATTTGTCATGGCTCTGCCAAGATAAATACAAATTAATTGGACGAGGTTGATTTTGTACATATTAAAAAACAAATACGAGTAGCGAATTCTATTTATCCTATAATAAAATAACATTTTTATAAGATATTTAGCAAATCACAGTTCTAAAGTTGTCTTCGTTGGTAATATGACATCATCGTACTTACAACATATTTAGCACATTAACTAAATCTCATCAAAACGTTATGCTGAAGGTATACAGGTCTTGTTGGCTTGTAAAAAAAATGACCCATTGACAGCAATAAGTATATTAACTGGGTTAACACACCAAAATATCAAATGGTTTTATGACATGGATATTATGGGTAAGTTATAGGATAACTTTATATACCAACCTCAGAAATAAAAAAGGTGAGATGGCATAATAATGTAACTTACAAGCCTTCGTCTTTTGTGGTTGCGTCTTCAAACCGGATGGGACTGATTGCCGTTACATTGCCAGTGACAGAGTTTATCTGCCAGAACGTTCCCGCTTGCTGGTTCCTGGGGATTGAATAGGTGATGGAATCACCATCGCGGTCTGTTGCCTAAAACAAATTATATAACCTTAAGATTAAACAACAAAATTCGTAAACTCATCAGTCAAAGGAACAGAAAGAAATATTTAACAACACCTCAACACATTTCTAAAGTAATGAATGAATGAATGTTTAACAACACCTCAACACATTTCTAAACTAATGAATGAATGAATGAATGTTTAACAACACCTCAACACATTTCTAAACTAATGAATGAATGAATGAATGTTTAACAACACCTCAACACATTTCTAAACTAATGAATGAATGAATGTTTAAACTAATGAATGAATGAATGTTTAACAACAGCTCAACACATTTCTAAACTAATGAATGAATGAATGTTTAACAACACCTCAACACATTTCTAAACTAATGAATAAATGAATGTTTAACAACACCTCAACACATTTGTAAACTAATGAATGAATGAATGTTTAAACTAATGAATGAATGAATGTTTAACAACACCTCAACACATTTCTAAACTAATGAATGAATTAATGTTTAAACTAATGAATGAATTAATGTTTAACAACAGCTCAACACATTTCTAAACTAATGAATGAATGAATGTTTAACAACACCTCAACACATTTCTAAACTAATGAATAAATGAATGTTTAACAACACCTCAACACATTTCTAAACTAATGAATGAATGAATGTTTAAACTAATGAATAAATGAATGTTTAACAACACCTCAACACATTTCTAAACTAATGAATGAATGAATGTTTAACAACACCTCAACACATTTCTAAACTAATGAATGAATGAATGGTTTAACGACACCCAGCACAAAAATAAAGATTGGCTATCGAGTGTCAAACAAGGTCTAACTATATGGCTGTTTCTAACCTTCATAGGATAAAGTATATTATAAGACAGTAACCAGTTATTGTGCATTCCAGTCAGTTTGATGTCATAAAAAAGAGTTTGTTTTGTTTAACAACACCACTAGAGCATATAAGTATCGACAGGAACAAAAAAATAAAAACATTTTAAACAATAGATCCACGAAGGAGGTTCGATCCTAAAATCCAAGCACTAAACCAACTGTTACATATAGTCTTAGAAAGTTAAAGTTAAAATGGACAAATGTAGCGGGTTTCCTCTCTAAGACTATATGTCAAAATTACCAAATGTTTGACATGATGATTAATAAATCAATGTGCTCTAGAGGTGATGTTAAACAAAACAAACTTCAACTCTAGATTGCACACCACCAAAAACGACACAACTTATTCTGCGTGTTCGGTCTAAGGTTGATTCCCATTGGTGGGCCAACTGGGCTGTTTCTCATTCCAGCCAGTGCTCCACAACTGGTGTAACAAAAGCTGTGGTATGTACTATTTGTCTGTGGGATACTACCATATTAAAGATACCTTGCTGCTGCCTTATTATGTGCATTCAGTCTAGGATTGATCTCCATTGGTGTAATAAAGGCTGCGATATGTACTATTCAGTCTGTGGGATGCTACATATAATAGATACCTTGCTGTTGCCTATGATCTTGTCCTGAATGGAGGAGCTGGCTTAGACCGACACCTGCACCCATGACAGGCCTGGGGCGAGACGTAACCCAGTGGTAAAGTGCTCGCTTGATGCACGGTCGGTTTGGGATCGATCCCTGTCAGTGGGTCCACTGGGTTATTTCTCGCTCCAGCCAGTGAACCACAACTGGTATATCAAAGGCCATGGTATGTGCTATCCTATCTATGGGATGGTGCATGTAAAAGATCCCTTGCTGCTAATCGAAAACCCTATGACATGAAATGCCTATGGTTTGTTTGCAGTGTTTGTCTCTGTTTTCTGCAATATTTCTCTCACCTGCACCCACGACAGGCCTGCGCTACAACAGCTTGTTCTGAATGTGCACATTAAACCCTATGACATAACATACCTATGGTTTATTTGCAGTGTTTTCTACAATATTTCTCTCACCTGCGCTACAACAGCTTGTTCTGACTGTGCACGTTAAACACTATGACATGACATGCCTATGGTTTATTTGCAGTGTTTGTCTCTGTTTTGTACAATATTTCTCTCACCGTCACTATTAGTGGATCCAGCGTGATGATCTTGCCCTCCATGATGCTGTTGATGTACTCTCCTCTCTCAAACACTGGCCTGTTGTCGTTGATGTTGAGGACGTTGATGATGAGGTCGGCGTTCGATGTGAGACCGTTTCCCAGCTCATCAGTTGCTATGACGTTCAGGTCGTACTTCTTCTTACGTTCGTAGTCAATACAGTTACCCATCCCGGGTGTGTCACAGTATGCAACCCTCACTTCACCACTCTGAGGGTCAATCTTAAACCTGAAACAAGGGAAAGGAATATTTGGTTTACTTACAACTATTTGGAAAGGAAAGGAATATTTGCTTAACAACACCTCAGCACATTTTAAACTTTGGCTATTTAATGTCTTAACATATGGTTATTTCAACACTTGGTCTATAATTGTCAGAGGGAGGAAAGGAATATTTGTTTAACAACACCTCAGCACATTTTAAACTTTGGCTATTTAATGTCTTAACATATGGTTATTTCAACACTTGGTCTATAATTGTCAGAGGGAGGAAAGGAATATTTGTTTAACAACACCTCAGCACATTTTAAACTTTGGCTATTTAATGTCTTAACATATGGTTATTTCAACACTCGGTCTATAATTGTCAGAGGGAGGAAAGGAATATTTGTTTAACAACACCTCAGCACATTTTAAACTTTGGCTATTTAATGTCTTAACATATGGTTATTTCAACACTTGGTCTATAATTGTCAGAGGGAGGAAAGGAATATTTGTTTAACAACACCTCAGCACATTTTAAACTTTGGCTATTTAATGTCTTAACATATGGTTATTTCAACACTCGGTCTATAATTGTCAGAGGGAGGAAAGGAATATTTGTTTAACAACACCTCAGCACATTTTAAACTTTGGCTATTTAATGTCTTAACATATGGTTATTTCAACACTTGGTCTATAATTGTCAGAGGGAGGAAAGGAATATTTGTTTAACAACACCTCAGCACATTTTAAACTTTGGCTATTTAATGTCTTAACATTATAAGTTGTAGAAGCATCACGAGGGGTATATGGCTTTTTATGTACCCTCTGTGTGTTCTTTTACACCGAGCCAAAGGCGAGGGGGTAAAAGAACACACAGAGGGTACATAAAAAGCCATATACCCCGAGAGATGCTTCTACAACGAATTTATCTTGCCGACATGTTAAACCATATAGCCAAATAATCAAAATAACGCCAGACAATAATTGTTAACAATTTATTAACGGAGCCGTACCACGCGGACGCGAACGAAACCACTTGCCAGTGATGAAAAATAGTTCCATCGATAAACAAGTTTTTAACTTCAAATGTTTTAATACGAAATTGTCTAAAACAGATATTAATAAAAATTAAAAAAAAAAACTTTTTTTTTATTAGAAATGTATGTAGTAAAAAAAAATATATATTAAAAATAAAAAACAAAAAAACAACTGTTGCTAATCGCGCATTAATACAATAACACCACGACCGTAATTAGGTGGCCGAGTTCAACATTGCAGCTTTTAAAAGTATTGAAATATTGTATTTTATAGTAAAAATAAAATTAATTATGTATACTTGATTGATTATCAATGTTATTTATAATCTAATTATTGCTTTAGCATTAACTGGGGCAACTGGAAACTGTTGGAAATTACAGACGGGGTATAAGAGAATTTGGCTCCGCCCACAGGGGGATAAGGGATTTGTCCAACGGCAAACAACCAATGAGATTAAAGAATTTTACATTAAGGCGAGATAAATGGTTATTTCAACACTTGGTCTATAATTGTCAGAGGGAGGAAAGGAATATTTGTTTAACAACACCTCAGCACATTTTAAACTTTGGCTATTTAATGTCTTAACATATGGTTATTTCAACACTTGGTCTATAATTGTCAGAGGGAGGAAAGGAATATTTGTTTAATGACACCTCAGCACATTTTAAAATTTGGCTATTTAATGTCTTAACATATGGTTATTTCAACACTCGGTCTATAATTGTCAGAGGGAGGAAAGGAATATTTGTTTAACAACACCTCAGCACATTTTAAACTTTGGCTATTTAATGTCTTAACATATGGTTATTTCAACACTTGGTCTATAATTGTCAGAGGGAGGAAAGGAATATTTGTTTAACAACACCTCAGCACATTTTAAAATTTGGCTATTTAATGTCTTAACATATGGTTATTTCAACACTTGGTCTATAATTGTCAGAGGGAGGAAAGGAATGTTTGTTTAATGACACCTCAGCATAATTTAAACTTTTGACACTTAGTCGAGAGAAAGATAAAGAGAGCATATGCCATAGTGATGTCATAGCCTATGATGGTTTTATGATATTGTAGCGTTAAGATAACTTCGAAAATATGGGCCCTGGAGTCTGGATTACTGAGATTCCACTGTAGATATAGTTTGACTGCATACTGTAATATGTGAAATATACTTACAAATGTGCCCCATTTCCAACTAAGCTGAATCTTACACCTTGGGAACCCATATTTCCTGAATCAGGATCAACAACCTGGAAGCAAAATAAACAAGTATTATTAACCCTTGGACTACTGGCTTAATTGTTAATACATTTTACAGTTGCTCACATATATATTGTTTAAATAGTTTCACTTAAACTGTTAAAATACATAAAATCATTGGGTTTACAGAGATAAATCAGTCCTATGATGGATCACTCCCCAGGATTCTACCAACCGTATGAATGAACGCTGTAATCACATCCAATCAACAGGTTTGTTACCGATAGTCATAATAATACATCCAATCAACAGTCTTGTTACTAATACAGTCACAATATCACATCCAATCAACAGGCTTGTTACTTACTGATACAGTCACGATGAGGTGACCTTCACTTTCATTTTCTTTAACACTCTCTTCATAACTAGACTGCCGAAACTGTGGTACGTTGTCGTTGACATCGAGGACATACACGGTAACAGTTGCTGTTCCGGTTAGTCTAATTCCTCCAAAATTCTCTCTAGCTTCCACCTATAAAATAAATTCTAAATAGATGAAACCATAGTGCATCGGTAAACCTCCACCCTCACAAAAAACATTTTATCTCTTGGTTTGGAATTGCCTTATCTATATACTTTACAATGGTGATAGACAGTATTATTCTAATTCGATAAATCAGTAGAAAAGTGCCAGAAAGATGTGCTAGAAAACTGTTTACTAGCATACCTCCCTAGACAGTAATGCATTCTTGTTATTGGTTCATTGGTCTTGTTGTTTCATTCTACAAGCAAAGTACTACGTGACATCATCAGCTGAGAGAAGGAGTGGTTCAAAAGTAAAATGCAGTGAATTTTATAGTGATTATACTAAAATTATAAGACTGATTGAACTAGAAAATATTTCTGGCACTTGTCCTTTTGTACATGTTTTTTCTGACACTTGTCTCAAGAAAATCAATTCTTAGAGCTTGCTAAAGTTCAGGTCAGAAAACCATCTACAAAAAAAAAAGACTCATGCCAGAAACTATTATTCGGATGCCCATGGTATCCTTGTGAAAACATCGACCATTGTGAATGACCCATAACAACTGCAACAACTGAGCTTAATTTAATATGTAGTAAAAAACAACTGACCCTCAAAATAAATGTCCTGGGCCCTATTTCGTAGTCAATCTTGGACGTATCAATCACACGTATAACCCCAATAGTCTGTCCCTGGCCACTCTTTGGGTGCATTTCATACACATCTGTGTGGTCCATCAACACAAAGTCGTAGGAATTGGCTGTCGACTGGAAAATAAACAGCAATATAAGTATTACACAGAACCATAATGTAGTTCCATAAAAATACCACTGAACCTAGAACAAATTATTGAAAAAAAGAGAAAAAAAAGAGGACAAATTGGTAATCATAGATTTTGTTTTTGTTTTATATTATTAAGATGATCCCACTGACGTTATATCCAAAATGTGTGAAAACCAGATGCTGGGAAAGGTGCTTTGAGGCCATTTATAGCTTCTAAATGCTGGATTTTAGACCCCTTAAATGTATTATAAGTAATTAGAAATATGATATCAAAGAATTCAAATATCTTGTTAAGAATACACATGAACAAGAACAGGAACAGAACATGCTTTACCGTGTACATTCAGAACAAGCTGTTGTAGCACACGCCTATCATGGGCATGGGTGTCGGGCTTGGCCCAGCTCCCCTGTCCAGGACAGGAAAGGTGGGGAAGGTAGGAGGAGGGACTGCCTGTGCTGACTGGTGCAAGGGAGCGCCAGCTGCCTGGTTAGGACCAGTAACAGGAGGAGGGTGTGGTGGTGCTATGGAATTTGGAATTTGGATGATGGCCTAAAATATGCCAAAGGGAATGAGTGCGCAATTTGGATGAAGAAAATTTGGAGCATTTTTGAATGGTTGTTCTAAAAATGAAAGAAGGGAGCTACATGTATGTTTGGAATTAGTGAGTCGACACACATGACCAAGGGTGTAATACTAACAGTCGCCAGATGTGTGAGTGATTGGTCATCATATTAATCACTTTTGGTGAAATTATCAGATTTTAATTCCATACCAACCAGCCACTCACAAATGATATAACAATGGCATTCCTATGAGAACGAGCATTAAAAACATCCCTTAATTTGCTGCTATTCGGTGGCCATGTATGTAGCCAAAGCAGATTTTCTTCCAATCTCAATATCAAGTTTGAAAATAAACTATACGTTAAACATCAAACTTCTGCATTTAAAGTATACTAAAGTGCTGTCAAGATTAACTTTATGATAAAATCATCACCTATGATTTATATGCTTTAAATGTATTTTACTATATATTTTGTATTAATCCCAATAACTAGTAAAATGAGTTCTTCCTACTTTTGCTTTCAAGTAAGCACTAAAATGCATCTTACAAAATACCTACACTAAATGTTTCAGTATGTACACTATAGAGCAGATGGGGAAAATCAGACAAATTACGTCATTATTTAAGAGAAAATTATAGCAATTACTATTTAAGAGAAAATTATAGCAATTACTATTTAAGAGAAAATTATAGAAATTATTATTTAAGAGAAAAACATAGAAATTACGTCAGTATTTAAGAGAAAATCATAGAAATTACTATTTAAAAGAAAATTATAGAAATTACTATTTATGAGAAAATTATAGACATTACTATTTAAGATAAAATCATAGAAATTACTATTTAAGAGAAAATCATGGAAATTACTATTTAAGAGAAAATCATGGAAATTACTATTTAAGAGAAAATCATCGAAATTACTTTTTAAGAGAAAATTACCGAAATTACTATTTAAGAGAAAATCATGGAAATTACGTCACTATTTAAGAGAAAATCATAGAAATTATATCACTATTTAAGAGAAAATCATAGAAATTACATCACTATTTAAGAGAAAATCATAGAAATTACATCACTATTTAAGAGTAAATCATAGAAATTACATCACTATTTCAGAAAAAATCAGACAAATTATGTCACTATTTAAGAGAAAATTATAGAAATTACTATTTAAAAGAAAATTATAGAAATTACTATTTATGAGAAAATTATAGAAATTACTATTTAAGAGAAAATCATAGAAATTACTATTTAAGAGAAAATTATAGAAATTACTATTTAAGAGAAAATCATGGAAATTACTATTTAAGAGAAAATCATGGAAATTACTATTTAAGAGAAAATCATAGAAATTACTTTTTAAGAGAAAATTACAGAAATTACTATTTAAGAGAAAATCATGGAAATTACATCACTATTTAAGAGAAAATCATAGAAATTATATCACTATTTAAGAGAAAATCATAGAAATTACATCACTATTTAAGAGAAAATCATAGAAATTACATTACTGTTTAAGAGTAAATCATAGAAATTCCGTCACTATTTCAGAAAAAATCAGACAAATTATATCACTATTTCAGAGAAAATCAGACAAATTATGTCACTATTTCAGAGAAAATCAGACGAATTATGTCACTATTTAAGAGAAAATCAGACAAATTATGTCACTACTTAAGAGAAAATCATAAGAACTACATCACTATTTAAGAGAGTTAACTCTTGGTAATTTTTCCTTTTAGCCAGAAAAGCTATTTTAATGCAGGATGTTCAAAAATTGTTTTACAAAATGTATTGTCATCTCAACTAAAAAAAATTTGGGGGCTCTGGTTTTAACTTTACTAGGGTTCATAGCCTTAAAGACCAAACAAATTCAAAGACTTGCAAAGACTTTTATCTACCATTTTCAAAGACTTTAAAAAGCTTTTACACAGTGGTCAAAGACAACAGAATGCAATAAAAATACCAAATCAGTTTGTTTACATTACTGTCCATGGCAAAAAACTGAGCTTTTTAACATGCATCATGACAGATTAAACCTTGTAACTGGAAAATATCAAGTACATACAGCTGTAAAAGATATTGCTTTGGCTATGATTTGTGAGAATTTAAAGACTTTTAAAGACTTTTACCGTATTACAATTCAAAGACTAATGATTTTTTTCAAATTCAAATACTTTCAAGGAATTTAAAGACGGCTATGAACCCTGTTTACTTTATTACAAAGTTAACCTTTAACCTCATATTTCACTAAACTTGGCAAACACTTTTTTTTTTTTTGGGGGGGGGGGGTCTGATGTTAACTTTACTTTATTAATCTTTAACTGAGCTTTCCGCTTCTCTATTTAAGAAAACACTCACGGAATCTTTATCTGTGACGGTCATGAAAAGATCAGGCAGTGAGGCCAGGTTGGGAATACTCTCGTAGATAGAAACGTTGAAGTGGTCTTGGTGGAAGGTTGGAGCGTTGTCGTTCATGTCGCGGACAGTTATCCGAATTGTCGTGTCCGCCGTTGTAAGTGCATCATTACCATACAAACCGGGAGAAATAATTTCCCTGGCCTGTAAAATATTACAGTTACACTGTAACCCAAGTGAACTTCCCATATACACCGGGAACTATAATTTCCCTGGCCTGTAAAATATTACAGTTACATTGTAACCCAAATGAACTTCCCATATACACAGGGAACTATAATTTTCCTGGCCTGTAAAATATTACAGTAATATTGTAACCCAAGTGAACTTCCCATATACACCTGGAACTATAATTTCCCTGGCCTGTAAAATATTGCAGTTACATTGTAACCCAAGTGAACTTCCCATATACACCGGGAACTATAATTTCCCTGGCCTGTAAAATATTACAGTTACACTGTAGCCCAAGTGAACTTCCCATATACACCAGGAACTATAATTTCCCTGGCCTGTACAATATTACAGTTACACTGTAACCCAAGTAAACTTCCCATATACACCGGGAACTATAATTTCCCTGGCCTGTGAAAGATTACAGTTACACTGTAACCCAAGTGAACTTCCCATATACACTGGGAACTATAATTTCCCTGGTTTGTGAAATATTACAGTTACATTGTAACCCAAGTGAACTTCCCATATACACTGGGAACTATAATTTCCCTGGCCTGTGAAAGATTACAGTCACATTGTAACCCAAGTGAACTTCCCATATACACTGGGAACTATAATTTCCCTGGCCTGTAAAATATTACAGTTACACTGTAACCCAAGTTAACTTCCCATATACACCGGGAACTATAATTTCCCTGGCCTGTGAAAGATTACAGTTACACTGTAACCCAAGTGAACTTCCCATATACACCGGGAACTATAATTTCCCTGGCCTGTGAAAGATTACAGTTACATTGTAACCCAAGTTAACTTCCCATATACACTGGGAACTATAATTTCCCTGGCCTGTGAAAGATTACAGTTACATTGTAACCCAAGTGAACTTCCCATATACACTGGGAACTATAATTTCCCTGGCCTGTAAAATATTACAGTTACACTGTAACCCAAGTTAACTTCCCATATACACCGGGAACTATAATTTCCCTGGCCTGTGAAAGATTACAGTTACACTGTAACCCAAGTGAACTTCCCATATACACCGGGAACTATAATTTCCCTGGCCTGTGAAAGATTACAGTTACATTGTAACCCAAGTTAACTTCCCATATACACCGGGAACTATAACTTCCCTGGCCTGTAAAATATTACAGTTACACTATAGCCCATGTGAAACACAGTCTTCCCATATAAACCGGGAACTATAATTTCCCTGACCTGTAAAAGATTACAGTTACATTGTAACCCAAGTTAACTTCCCATATACACCGGGAACTATAATTTCCCTGGCCTGTGAAAGATTACAGTTACATTGTAACCCAAGTGAACTTCCCATATACACCGGGAACTATAATTTCCCTGGCCTGTGAAAGATTACAGTTACATTGTAACCCAAGTTAACTTCCCATATACACCGGGAACTATAATTTCCCTGGCCTGTGAAAGATTACAGTTAGATTGTAACCCAAGTTAACTTCCCATATACACCGGGAACTATAATTTCCCTGGCCTGTAAAATATTACAGTTACACTATAGCCCATGTGAAACACAGTCTTCCCATATAAACCGGGAACTATAATTTCCCTGACCTGTAAAAGATTACAGTAACACTGTAACCCACTTGAAACACAGTTTTCCCATATACACTGGGAACTATAACTTCCCGGACCTGTGAAAGATTTCAGTTACTGTCACCTACTAGACTGTAATCACTATCTCACCTTAATACACAACATGATGAAACCTCTTTCCTGGAAAAGATCGGACTCCTTGTCAATTGTCATCAGATTGGTGATGTTGGCCTGTCCATATGGAGAGGACTGGATTGAAAAGGAATCATTATCTGGAAAGAAAACAATACATATATATGTCATAATTTAGAATTTGTGTATACATACATCTTGTACAACAGAATAGATAACGGGTTACTGCCTTAAGATATCGGCTTTAATATGTGAAGGTTAGAAAGCCTAACTCTGTCGAGCTGAATTTACCAGTTGACCTGAACACAATAAAAGCTCATATATTAAGGCAGTAACCAGTCATTTTATTTTCCTGCAATCCAATAAGAATAGTTAGAAAATCATATAATTCCAGTTTGTGTACACAAATATTAGTATGATTAATCTAGCCAGGCTTTTACAGTATGATGTCATACAAGATACATGACATTATTCTTGTGAATTCATGTCAAGTTGGGATGTATTTATTCAGCACCCCTTAACTCTTTAAAATATTGCTGTAGGCGACAAATTGTTAAGTTTGAGCCCTGTGTTAACAGTTCATTACTGTGCTTTAAACAGTCACCATATAGAGGATATTTAATGAGCTAGTATTAAACAGTCACCATATAGAAGATATTTAATGAGCTACTATTAAACAGTCACCATATAGGGAATATTTAATGAGCTACTATTAAACAGTCACCATACAGAGGATATTTAATGAACTGCTATTAAACAGTCACCATACAGAGGATATTTAATGAGCTACTATTAAACAGTCACCATATAGAGGATATTTAATGAGCTACTATTAAACAGTCACCATATAGAAGATATTTAATGAGCTACTATTAAACAGTCACCATACAGAGGATATTTATGAACTACTATTAAACAGTCACCATATAGAAGATATTTAATGAGCTACTATTAAACAGTCACCATATAGAAGATATTTAATGAGCTACTATTAAACAGTCACCATATAGAAGATATTTAATGAATTGCTATTAAACAGTCACCATACAGAAGATATTTAATGAACTGCTATTAAACAGTCACCATATTTAATGAACTACTATTAAACAGTCACCATACAGAAGATATTTAATGAACTACTATTAAACAGTCACCATATAGAAGATATTTAATGAGCTACTATTAAACAGTCACCATATAGAAGATATTTAATGAACTGCTATTAAACAGTCACCATATAGAAGATATTTAATGAACTGCTATTAAACAGTCACCATATTTAATGAACTACTATTAAACAGTCACCATACAGAAGATATTTAATGAACTACTATTAAACAGTCACCATACAGAGGATATTTAATGAGCTACTATTAAACAGTCACCATACAGAGGATATTTAATGAGCTACTATTAAACAGTCACCATACAGAGGATATTATATGAGCTACTATTAAACAGTCACCATATAGAAGATATTTAATGAACTGCTATTAAACAGTCACCATACAGAGGATATTTAAGAGGATATTTAATGAGCTACTATTAAACAGTCACCATACAGAGGATATTTAATGAACTGCTATTAAACAGTCACCATATAGAGGATATTTAATGAGCTACTATTAAACAGTCACCATATAGAGGATATTTAATGAGCTACTATTAAACAGTCACCATATAGAGGATATTTAATGAGCTACTATTAAACAGTCACCATACAGAGGATATTTAATGAGCTACTATTAAACAGTCACCATACAGAAGATATTAAATGAGCTACTATTAAACAGTCACCATATAGAGGATATTTAATGAGCTGCTATTAAACAGTCACCATATAGAGGATATTTAATGAGCTACTATTAAACAGTCACCATACAGAGGATATTTAATGAGCTACTATTAAACAGTCACCATACAGAGGATATTTAATGAGCTACTATTAAACAGTCACCATACAGAGGATATTTAATGAGCTACTATTAAACAGTCACCATACAGAGGATATTTAATGAGCTACTATTAAACAGTCACCATACAGAGGATATTTAATGAACTGCTATTAAACCGTGACCATACAGAGGATATTTAATGAACTGCTATTAAACAGTCACCATATAGAGGATATTTAATGAGCTACTATTAAACAGTCACCATATAGAGGATATTTAATGAGCTACTATTAAACCGTGACCATACAGAGGATATTTAATGAGCTACTATGTATTATCAAATTTAAGTCCTGAGTGAACTTGTCATATGATTTAGCCAGTGACAAAAGAAGCTTATTTCATGAGGGACGTAAACCTGATAATATATAGTAGCAAGATTGATATTTTATTTATTACCCCAAGCCTGGATGTGTTTATGCATAGCCCCTTAACTATAATATGCCAATTATTTTGAAACAGACTTTAATAAAGATAGAAATGTGTGCATATACATTTACTTTCATTCTGAGTTAAGTTTGCAGAACATATGGCTCCAAGTGAATTCTTTAATTAAAATTAAAGTGAGCAGAATCCACATGTCATTGTCCTTCATTTACCAAAGTTTTGTTTATATTGACATGTAATCCAACAGTTTTCTGAAATTAGTACCAACTCAAAATTAGTACCAACTCAAAACTTGTTTTACATGCCTATATCCATTAAGGGTTTCACTTGGACCTACTCCTAGCAAGGCCAGCAGTTTGATCTTGGAGAGATGCTGTCAGGTCAGGTCAGAGTGTTTAACGTGCACTTTCAGAATAAGCTGTTGTAGCACACACCTTTCCTGGGCACAGGTGCCCACCTTGGCCGGCTCCTCTGTCCAAGACAGGAAAGGGGTGGGGTGGGTTGGAGGGGGGGGACCACCTGCAATGGCTGGTGCAAGGATTTGGAAAGTCCCATAATATTAAGCCAAAGAGAATGGGTACGCATTTTGATGAAGGAATTTTAGGCGCAATTTTTGAACGGTCGGTTGAAAAGGAAAAGATAGGGAGCTACGTATAGGTTTGGAATTATAGTAGGCCAAGACTAGCTCGTTAATTGGACCTATGGTGCTGACATGTCTCCCTAGGTTGCCCATAGGGGCCCTTAAAAGGGCCTGAACTGTTCAGTTCATGGCATGACAACCCAAGAGAGACTCAAAGCTGCTACACCATGGCCAAGGTCTATATATGTTGCATCTGATTTAGTACACACCCATTCATTGGTCGCAGTGAATTGAACTACCCAATCAAATGGCCAGTTAAATAAATGCATGATAAATTTTTTCATTCAAGTGTCCGCTGGGGTAATAAAAATGGTTCATACAAACAAGGGGTGGTACAGTTTAACAGTGGTAAAGTGCTCGCTTGAAGCGCTGTCAGTCTGGGATCGATCCCCATCTGTGGGCCTATTGGGCTATTTCTCGTTCCAGCCAGTGCACCACAACTGGTATATCAAAGGTTGTGGTATGTGTTATCCTGTTTGTGGGATGGTGCACATAAAAGATCTCTTGCTACTAATGGAAAAATGTAGCAGATTTCCTCTAAAAAATCAGAATATATTTAACATCCAATAACTGATGATTAATAAATCAATGTGCTCTAGTGGTGTTGTTAAACAAAACAAACTTTAATAAAAATAATAGTAGCAAGACAAAACTTACGACAGGTGAGTTCGTAGGCGATGTCCCTTGGCTTGTTCACATCACCATCTCTTGCAAGGACATTAGTAATGTATGAAAACTACAACACCAAAAAGTTAAACAATTATTGTTCAGATTAAATCATAACTGATAAACATTTAAAAATAAAAGATGTGAGTAATAAAGCTACTACATTTATGTATACAAATATAAATATATCCCAAAAGCAGCCAATCAAATATTTGTAAATCATTATCAAACATATGTGGTATATTGTTGTGTAATAGCATAAATTGTCTCCAGTGGGCATGCGAGAGAATGAGTTTAACATGGATTAACTTACAGCAGGCATGTTCTCATCTATAATGGTCGACAAAGCTCGCTCAAAAAGTGGTGGAGCATCATTAACGTCCTCCAAGTTGATCTCAATACTTTGTAAATTGAAGTGCAACCCATCCTGAAAATAAAGTTAACTTATGTGTTCAAGTGTATGATAAATTCAATCCTTATAAAATGTGAACACAAGCAATGTTAATTATATATTGCTTATTAAATTCTTTTTATGTAAATCTTATTATGGTAATATGTTTAAATGCATATTAAGTTTGTATGCATGTTGTTTTCTATCACTATTTACCTAAGACTTGTTAATTTTGTTTATGTAAATCAATGATGTATGTTAATTGTATTCAATGTGAGTTCATGTTTAATGTCTTCATATAAAATGTGTGTTAATGTCTTCATGACAAATCTGTATGAGATTCCTATTGAAATGTTAACTCGTATTTGTTAATGTCTTCATGACAAATCTGTATGAGATTCCTATTGAAATGTTAACTCGTATTTGTTAATGTCTTCATGACAAATCTGTATGAGATTCCTATTGAAATGTTAACTCGTATTTGTTAATGTCTTCATGACAAATCTGTATGAGATTCCTATTGAAATGTTAACTCGTATTTGTTAATGTCTTCATGATAAATCTGTATGAGATTCCTATTGAAATGTTAACTCGTATTTGTTAATGTCTTCATGATAAATCTGTATGAGATTCCTATTGAAATGTTCAATAATGTATTTTAATGACTTTATGTAAAATGGGGCAGGATGTAGCCCAGTGTTAAAGCGCTCACTTGATGCATGGTTGGTCTAGGATCGAGCCCCGTCGGTGGGCCCATTGGGCTATTTCTCGTTCCAGGCAGTGCACCAAGACTGGTATATCAAAGGCTGTGTTATGTACTACCCTGTCTGTGGGATAGTGCATATAAAAGATCCATTGCTGCTAATCGAAAAGAATAGCCCATGAACTTATGACAGTGGGTTTCCTCTTTTAATATCTATGTGGTCTTTAACCATATGTCTGACGCTATATAACCGTAAATATAATGTGTTGAGTGGGTCATCAAATAAAGCATTACCTTCCTTCCTCATGTAAAATGTTTATGAGTGCAATAAGTCTACTCACGTTGAAAATGAGTGGCTCTTGATAGAAAACATGTTTCAAAATCCAGTGTTTTCTATCATAATATTCCCTAATGTATGTTAATGACTTTATGTAAAATGTTTATGAATGCAAATAGTCTACTCAAACTGAGCACTTGTGGCTCTTGATAGAAAAATCCAGTGGTTTCTATTGAAATGTTCCCTAATGTATGCTTAATGACTTTATGCAAAATGTATATGAGTGCAAATAGTCTACTCACACTGAGCACAAGTGGCACTTGATAGAAAAAGCGAGTTTCAAAATCCAGTGGTTTCTGAAGTATCAAGTTCCCACTCCACTCTCTGTTACTGGACGAAAGCACCTCCACCCTGAAAGTCTCACAGCTTAGCCTTTGCTGAAATGATAATGTCACATTTTCATCACCAATAGTCAGGCTATCCTAAATACTGGGAAAGTCTTATAGTTTAGTCTATGCTGAAATGATAATGTCACATTTTCATCACCAATAGTCAGGCTATCCTAAATACTGGGAAAGTCTTATAGTTTAGTCTATGCTGAAATGATAATGTCACATTTTCATCACCAATAGTCAGGCTATCCTAAATACTGGGAAAGTCTTATAGTTTAGTCTATGCTGAATGATAATGTCACATTTTCATCACCAATAGTCAGGCTATCCTAAATACTGGGAAAGTCTTATAGTTTAGTCTATGCTGAAATGATAATGTCACATTTTCATCACCAATAGTCAGGCTATCCTAAATACTAGGAAAGTCTTATAGTTTAGTCTATGCTGAAATGATAATGTCACATTTTCATCACCAATAGTCAGGCTATCCTAAATACTGGGAAAGTCTTATAGTTTAGTCTATGCTGAAATGATAATGTCACATTTTCATCACCAATAGTCAGGCTATCCTAAATACTAGGAAAGTCTTATAGTTTAGTCTACGCTGAAAAGATGTCACATTTGCATCACCAATAATTTTATCACCTAAATACTGAGGAGGGGGAAGGGGTAGTACAAACAAAGTCACCAAGATTACAGTGCTGTATGGCCGATTTCTCATTGATGGTTCCAGTTTTAAGTTTAGTGGGGAGATACAGCAAGTCTTGCTTTTGATATATTAACAGAAATGTAAGCACCAAGGCAAGTTGGATGATTACTAAAATTGTGAAAACTTTGCCAAATTGCTTTGCCAAATCATTAATATTTTCACAAATTTAAAAATTATTTTTCAGTTAAAAAAACATATACAATATTGAAAAAGCAAAGTGGCAAACCAGTGTCAATAATATAGAAGAAAAATACTTCAGTCAAACTTGCCAATGTTTCAATGATTACAAAATGTCAATATTTAACTTGACATACCAATTTATCTAAATTTCATACTTATTATTTGGGTAAACATACTGATTCATCTAGATTTTCTACTACTGACATTTCGATTATTAATTCACTTAAATTTCCTACTACTGAAATTTCGGTTAACATAATGATTTGTCTAAATTTTCTACTATTGATATTTGGTTTTGCTTACCAATTCATCTAGATTTTCTACTTTGATATTTAAGTTACTGATTCATCCAGATTTTCTACTGCTGATATTTAAATAACTTTCCGATTCATCTGGATTTTCTACTGCTGATATTTTAATAACTTACCGATTGATCTGGATTTTCTACTGCTGATATTTAAATAACTTACCGATTGATCTGGATTTTCTACTGCTGATATGTTGCAGGTTACACTGATTGGTGCTCCTTTGTAATCGGCATCTGTTGCTGACAAACCACTTATAATAGGGGAATTAACTTGGGTACTCTGCAAAGAAATATATATGTTATCCTAGAAGAAACAACAGCAGTATTTCCACCAAACAGGGCCACGTTCCACAAAGCAATTCTCAGTGCTAAGATCATCTTAAGGGCGTAAGTTAGTTATACACTTAAGGTGATCTTAGTTCTAAGATCGCTTCACGGAACGGGGCCCAGGACACATAATTTGGAGTAGATAATTGTGTTCATTTATTACCAGATTATTATCAAATTAAGATCACATTTCATTTCAACTTATTAACGTGCTTATATACAGTTAAGGTTCAAGCACGCTGTCCTGGGACACAAGTCAGCTATTTGGGTTAATTGTTAGTTGGTTAGTGGTTAGTGAGAAAGAAGAGGGTGTAGTGGCCTTATACCTATCCACCGAGTCCTTAAGAACTCGCTCTGCATTGGAGCTGCTACCAGGCTGCGAACCCTGTACCTATCGACCTGTAGTCAGAGAGAGAGAGAGAGAGAGAGAGAGAGAGAGAGAGAGAGAGAGAGAGAGAGAGAGAGAGAGAGAGTGTTGTATGGCATTCATTGGGACTGAACACTCCATAGAAAAAAGTGAGACCAATTCTACTTCAGATGGGCGCCCTACTATACTTAACTACATGTCACTGCCAATTGTACATGTCATACTTACTTCTGGAACTGTAATTTGGTATGTATCTCTGGTGAACTTTGGCTCCTGGTTATTAGCATCATCAATGAAAATACTAATTCCAAGCTGAGTCTGAAATATAAAAAAAGGTAGTTTTAATACAGAAGAACCACAAGCAATAACAAATACAGGGCCATAGCTAGGTTTATTAAGGTGTTTTTTTTTAAAGAACATGGTAATAAGGGTTAGATAAATGTTTCAGAAAGTCACCAGCCCACAGAGAGAAGCTTCGGCTAGTACCCCATATATAGAGAATAACAAACGAGTTACCAATTATTATCAAATATATGAGTTATTATCAAATATATGTCCTGAGTGAAATAATTTCCACCTGTCATGAGTTTTAGCTTTAAATGGAGTATTATTAGATATTAGAAATCTGGAGGGGTGGGGAGGAGCCTGTGGTCCAATTGAAAACCACACAATTGTGCAAATAACTGAAATAGATAAAATAATATTTTTTAGTGACACCAGACTTTCATATTTATAAGAACTTTACACTCAGTGAAAAACTGCACTACTGAAAATATTGAGAAGGGCAATAATCACATTGTCCAAAATAATCAGTGTTAAGAGATGTAAGGCAGTGTGTATGTACGTGTGCGTATCTACGTGCGTGTGTTTGCTAGTGAATTCCAACCCTAATCATATGTTGGATAACTATCCTATAGAGAAATGTAAAAGTACTCACATTTACACCAAACTGATCTGTGATGATAATGGTAAACTTTCTTTCATAGTCGAGCTAAACAGAGAAACACAAAATACAATAACTTTCTTATCAAGTTATTAGTAAACACTGCAGTAAAGACATTTACAAAACATTTAGCTTGACTAACAGTATGACATTATCAATCCTAGCTCAAAGTACTCTCTCTCTCTCTCTCCATCTTTCTCTTTCTCTCTTTCTGTGTGTATGTGTGTGTGTGTGTGTGTGTATTTGTATGTGTGTGGCAACAACTGGTGAATTGAAAACACATAGTAATACAGTTAAAAAAATTAAAGTTTGTTTTGGTTAACAACTCCACTAGAGCACATTGATTTATTAAACATCGGCTGTTAGATGTCAGATATTTGGTAATTTTTACATAGTTTTAGAGAGGAAACCCGCTATATATTTCCATTAGAATCAAGGGATCTTTATATACACCATCCCACAGACAGGATAGCACATATAATGGCCTTTGTCGTGGTACACTGACTGAAATGAGATATAGCCCATTGACAGGGACTGCTGATCTCAGCCAGACTTCACATAAGGCGAGTGCGTTACCACTGAGCTACATATAGTAGTACAGACGACAAAGTAACTCACAGGACTGAAGACGGTTAGATAATTGTAGACAATGCACATAAACTCACAGGATTGTAGATAATGCACATTAAAACCTCACAGGATTATAGGCATTTTAGACAATTGTAAATAATGTGTCCAGTAAACTCACAGGATTGTAGGCATTTTAGACAATTGTAGATAATGTGCCCAGTAAACTCACAGAATTGTAGGCAGTTCAGACAATTGTAGATAATGTGCCCAGTAAACTCACAGAATTGTAGGCAGTTTAGATAATTGTAAATAATGTGCCCAGTAAACTCACAGGATTGCAGGCAGTTCAGACAATTATGGAATATGCACATGAACTCACAGGATTGTAGGCAGTTTAGACAACTGAAGATAATGTGCCCAGTAAACTCACAGGATTGTAGACTAGAGGTGCCTTCAGTGAGACCACTCCTGTGTTCTTGTTGACAACCAACTCTTCATTCTCGGGTTTGATGAAAAAGAAAATCTGGTCTCCATTGGGATCGATGCCTTGTAGCTGGTAAATCACAGTCCCTGTTTGTATCAATAAAAATGTCATTAAAAGTAAGCCACAAATAATCAAACATCCCTTATATTCTAAAAACAATTAACCCCATATATTCTAACATACTGGTACAACCTTAATAGATTGGAAGTCACAAAAATAGGAAGAAATGTTTTACTGAAGGATGCAATCAACACTACATGTTTTTTACTACATACACACACACACACACACACACACACACACACACACACACACACTGTTTCATGCATGTAAGCGGGATTGACCGTGTAACTTATAGACCACATGCATATATAGTTGAGTTAAAGAGCATCCATTTTATGGATGCCTCAATAGCTCAAAAGGTATCATGGCAAGTCTGCAAAGTTGTGGGTGATTTGGTGCCATAGGTTCGAGTCCCAGCAACGGCACGGGACAATTTGTGAGGCCAGAAAAGATTTAATTATTCCCTGCACCAGTGCGTTAATATCTGTGTATGTAACAATCAACCTCGTCATAGATACACAATATAGATATTCATACATCAATACATACATACATACATACATACATACATACATACATACATACAGTCATGGCTGGAACAAGAAATGACCCAATTGGCCCACTGGCAGGCATCTAACAGTGATTCTATAGATCAGTCACGGTATTGGTCCACTGACAGGCATCTAACAGAGATTCTATAAATCAGTCACGGTATTGTCCCACTGACAGGCATCTAACAGAGATTCTATAGATCAGTCACGGTATTGTCCCACTGACAGGCATCTAACAGAGATTCTATAGATCAGTCACGGTATTGGTCCACTGACAGGCATCTAACAGAGATTCTATAGATCAGTCACGGTATTGGTCCACTGACAGGCATCTAACAGAGATTCTATAGATCAGTCACGGTATTGGTCCACTGACAGGCATCTAACAGAGATTCTATAGATCAGTCACGGTATTGTCCCACTGACAGGCATCTAACAGAGATTCTATAGATCAGTCACGGTATTGGTCCACTGACAGGCATCTAACAGAGATTCTATAGATCAGTCACGGTATTGTCCCACTGACAGGCATCTAACAGAGATTCTATAGATCAGTCACGGTATTGGTCCACTGACAGGCATCTAACAGTGATTCTATAGATCAGTCAGGGTATTGTCTCACTGACAGGCATCTAACAGAGATTCTACTGATCACGGTATTGTCCCACTGACAGGCATCTAACAGTGATTCTATAGATCAGTCATGGTATTGTCCCACTGACAGGCATCTAACAGAGATTCTATAGATCAGTCACGGTATTGGTCCACTGACAGGCATCTAACAGAGATTCTATAGATCAGTCACGGTATTGGTCCACTGACAGGCATCTAACAGTGATTCTATAGATCAGTCACGGTATTGTCCCACTGACAGGCATCTAACAGAGATTCTATAGATCAGTCACGGTATTGTCCCACTGACAGGCATCTAACAGTGATTCTATAGATCAGTCACGGTATTGTCCCACTGACAGGCATCTAACAGAGATTCTACTGATCATGGTATTGTCCCACTGACAGGCATCTAACAGTGATTCTATAGATCAGTCACGGTATTGTCCCACTGACAGGCATCTAACAGAGATTCTATAGATCAGTCATGGTATTGGTCCACTGACAGGCATCTAACAGAGATTCTATAGATCAGTCACGGTATTGGTCCACTGACAGGCATCTAACAGTGATTCTATAGATCAGTCACGGTATTGGTCCACTGACAGGCATCTAACAGTGATTCTATAGATCAGTCACGGTATTGTCCCACTGACAGGCATCTAACAGAGATTCTATAGATCAGTCACGGTATTGTCCCACTGACAGGCATCTAACAGTGATTCTATAGATCAGTCACGGTATTGTCCCACTGACAGGCATCTAACAGAGATTCTATAGATCAGTCACGGTATTGTTCCACTGACAGGCATCTAACAGAGATTCTATAGATCAGTCACGGTATTGGTCCACTGACAGGCATCTAACAGAGATTCTATAGATCAGTCACGGTATTGGTCCACTGACAGGCATCTAACAGAGATTCTATAGATCAGTCACGGTATTGGTCCACTGACAGGCATCTAACAGAGATTCTATAGATCAGTCACGGTATTGTCCCACTGACAGGCATCTAACAGAATTCTATAGATCAGTCATCCCACTGACAGGCATCTAACAGTGATTCTATAGATCAGTCACGGTATTGTCCCACTGACAGGCATCTAACAGAGATTCTACTGATCATGGTATTGTCCCACTGACAGGCATCTAACAGTGATTCTATAGATCAGTCACGGTATTGTCCCACTGACAGGCATCTAACAGAGATTCTATAGATCAGTCACGGTATTGTCCCACTGACAGGCATCTAACAGTGATTCTATAGATCAGTCACGGTATTGTCCCACTGACAGGCATCTAACAGAGATTCTATAGATCAGTCATGGTATTGGTCCACTGACAGGCATCTAACAGAGATTCTATAGATCAGTCACGGTATTGGTCCACTGACAGGCATCTAACAGTGATTCTATAGATCAGTCACGGTATTGGTCCACTGACAGGCATCTAACAGTGATTCTATAGATCAGTCACGGTATTGTCCCACTGACAGGCATCTAACAGAGATTCTATAGATCAGTCACGGTATTGTCCCACTGACAGGCATCTAACAGTGATTCTATAGATCAGTCACGGTATTGTCCCACTGACAGGCATCTAACAGAGATTCTATAGATCAGTCACGGTATTGTTCCACTGACAGGCATCTAACAGAGATTCTATAGATCAGTCACGGTATTGGTCCACTGACAGGCATCTAACAGAGATTCTATAGATCAGTCACGGTATTGGTCCACTGACAGGCATCTAACAGTGATTCTATAGATCAGTCACGGTATTGTCCCACTGACAGGCATCTAACAGAGATTCTATAGATCAGTCACGGTATTGTCCCACTGACAGGCATCTAACAGTGATTCTATAGATCAGTCACGGTATTGTCCCACTGACAGGCATCTAACAGAGATTCTACTGATCATGGTATTGTCCCACTGACAGGCATCTAACAGTGATTCTATAGATCAGTCACGGTATTGTCCCACTGACAGGCATCTAACAGAGATTCTATAGATCAGTCATGGTATTGGTCCACTGACAGGCATCTAACAGAGATTCTATAGATCAGTCACGGTATTGGTCCACTGACAGGCATCTAACAGTGATTCTATAGATCAGTCACGGTATTGGTCCACTGACAGGCATCTAACAGTGATTCTATAGATCAGTCACGGTATTGTCCCACTGACAGGCATCTAACAGAGATTCTATAGATCAGTCACGGTATTGTCCCACTGACAGGCATCTAACAGTGATTCTATAGATCAGTCACGGTATTGTCCCACTGACAGGCATCTAACAGAGATTCTATAGATCAGTCACGGTATTGTTCCACTGACAGGCATCTAACAGAGATTCTATAGATCAGTCACGGTATTGGTCCACTGACAGGCATCTAACAGAGATTCTATAGATCAGTCACGGTATTGTCCCACTGACAGGCATCTAACAGAGATTCTATAGATCAGTCACGGTATTGTCCCACTGACAGGCATCTAACAGAGATTCTATAGATCAGTCACGGTATTGGTCCACTGACAGGCATCTAACAGAGATTCTATAGATCAGTCACGGTATTGTCCCACTGACAGGCATCTAACAGAGATTCTATAGATCAGTCACGGTATTGGTCCACTGACAGGCATCTAACAGTGATTCTATAGATCAGTCAGGGTATTGTCTCACTGACAGGCATCTAACAGAGATTCTACTGATCACGGTATTGTCCCACTGACAGGCATCTAACAGTGATTCTATAGATCAGTCATGGTATTGTCCCACTGACAGGCATCTAACAGAGATTCTATAGATCAGTCATGGTATTGGTCCACTGACAGGCATCTAACAGAGATTCTATAGATCAGTCACGGTATTGGTCCACTGACAGGCATCTAACAGTGATTCTATAGATCAGTCACGGTATTGTCCACTGACAGGCATCTAACAGTGATTCTATAGATCAGTCACGGTATTGTCCCACTGACAGGCATCTAACAGAGATTCTATAGATCAGTCACGGTATTGTCCCACTGACAGGCATCTAACAGTGATTCTATAGATCAGTCACGGTATTGTCCCACTGACAGGCATCTAACAGAGATTCTATAGATCAGTCACGGTATTGTCCCACTGACAGGCATCTAACAGAGATTCTATAGATCAGTCACGGTATTGGTCCACTGACAGGCATCTAACAGAGATTCTATAGATCAGTCACGGTATTGGTCCACTGACAGGCATCTAACAGTGATTCTATAGATCAGTCACGGTATTGTCCCACTGACAGGCATCTAACAGAGATTCTATAGATCAGTCACGGTATTGTCCCACTGACAGGCATCTAACAGTGATTCTATAGATCAGTCACGGTATTGTCCCACTGACAGGCATCTAACAGAGATTCTACTGATCATGGTATTGTCCCACTGACAGGCATCTAACAGTGATTCTATAGATCAGTCACGGTATTGTCCCACTGACAGGCATCTAACAGAGATTCTATAGATCAGTCACGGTATTGGTCCACTGACAGGCATCTAACAGTGATTCTATAGATCAGTCACGGTATTGGTCCACTGACAGGCATCTAACAGTGATTCTATAGATCAGTCACGGTATTGTCCCACTGACAGGCATCTAACAGAGATTCTATAGATCAGTCACGGTATTGTCCCACTGACAGGCATCTAACAGTGATTCTATAGATCAGTCACGGTATTGTCCCACTGACAGGCATCTAACAGAGATTCTATAGATCAGTCACGGTATTGTTCCACTGACAGGCATCTAACAGAGATTCTATAGATCAGTCACGGTATTGGTCCACTGACAGGCATCTAACAGAGATTCTATAGATCAGTCACGGTATTGTCCCACTGACAGGCATCTAACAGAGATTCTATAGATCAGTCACGGTATTGTCCCACTGACAGGCATCTAACAGAGATTCTATAGATCAGTCACGGTATTGGTCCACTGACAGGCATCTAACAGAGATTCTATAGATCAGTCACGGTATTGGTCCACTGACAGGCATCTAACAGAGATTCTATAGATCAGCCAAACTATCATTTGGATTCTAACTGGTGCAGAAATGTGATTTTGAACAGTTTAACGGTTTGAGAGTTACATACCCACAGGAGTGTCTTCTGAAACGTGAAAGCCATTCATGGTGGCATTCTCAAAAAAGTATGGAGCTTTGTTTTGTGCTGCTACATAGTGCCCTAAAACGAAACCAGTTAATACATTAATAGCATGAACATCATATATTATATAGTAATACAATCACATATTATATAGTAATACAATCACATATTATATAGTAATACAATCACAAATTATATAGTAATACAATCACACATTATATAGTAATACAATCACACATTATATAGTAGTAATACAATCACACATTATATAGTAATACAATCACACATTATATAGTAATACAATCACATATTATATAATAATACAATCACATATTATATAATAATACAATCACATATATAATACAATCACATATTATATAATAATACAATCACATATTATATAATAATACAATCACATATTATATATAATACAATCACATATTATATAATACAATCACATATTATATAATACAATATAATACAATCACATATTATATAATAATACAATCACATATTATATAATAATACAATCAAATATTATATAATAATACAATAAGCTGAGGATCTAGAATTTCTGAGGGAGAATAAAACAAAACTTAGGACATCAAGGCAGGTACGAAAGCAAAATTGGTTGCATGTGTGTTTAGGCTGCTTAAAACTGAAATATGAAACGTTCACAAATTGTATCATCAAATCGTTAGTTGCTTTGCAATTTTTATTTATTATATTTTCACAATTAAGGGTACACAAACATGTACAACATGGGACGTACAGGAAGGGCATGACAGCAAACTGGATGGGGCATCAAGGCATTTTTCTTAATGTCAACAATGTCCCAATTTATCAGGGCACAATGGCAAGTAAGGAAGGCGATGCTGTTATAAAATTCAAACCCTGCAACTCACCACATAACAGCACAGTGAAAACCACAAGAATGTGGTCCATATTACTGGTGTCTGTCACACAAGACACAGCCTTTGACGTCCAGCACTGAAAATAAAAAACAATAACAATAGTGACAACAACAACAGTAACAAAAGAAAGTAATGTATCCAGATGTGTTATTTTGGTCGTGATATTAGGAATAATTAAAAATTACTTTAAATAAATTGCTTGATGGTGGTGATAAACGTGCAAGACACATTGAGATCACCCCTAAATCACTAAGTCTTAAAAAAAAGAGAGAGAGTTTTTTTTTAATGTCATCACTAGAGCACATTGATTTATTAATCACCAGCTATTGAAAGAAGGAAGGAAGAAAATGTTTTATTTAACGACTTATTCAACACATTTTATTTATGGTTATATGGCGTTGGACATATGGTTACAGACCACACAAATACTGAGGGAGGAAACCCGTTGTTGCCACTTCATGGACTACTCTTTTTGATTAGCAGCAAGGGATATTTTATATGCACCATCCCACAGACAGGATAGCACATACCACAGCCTTTTATATGCACCATCCCAGACAGGATAGCACATACCACAGCCTTTTATATGCACCATCCCACAGACAGGATAGCACATACCACAGCCTTTTATATGCACCATCCCACAGACAGGATAGCACATATCACAGCTTTTTATATGCACCATCCCACAGACAGGATAGTACATACCATGACCTTTTATATGCACCATCCCACAGACAGGATAGTACATACCATGGCCTTTTATATGCACCATCCCACAGACAGGATAGTACATACCGTGGCCTTTTATATGCACCATCCCACAGACAGGATAGTACATACCATGGCCTTTTATATGCACCATCCCACAGACAGGATAGCGTTGGTGCAGAAAGTACTCGCCCGCTCGCCAAATGCAAGTAAAAATTCTGACGGACGAGTTAAAAAATTAACTACCAGTCCAACGGGCGATCTGTCTTTTTTATTTTGTTTGCCACATAAAGTTGATAAGTGGTTAACTAACAGGACTGTAGGCAGTTTAGACAATTGTAGGTAATGTGCCCAGTAAACTCACTGGATTGCAGGCAATATATACATACATACATTTTAATATACAGTGTCTTCACTTCAAATGATATATATATATATTGACAAAACATTATTAAGAACACTTCAATAGATAGCAAACTAGTAGAAATTATTGCGGGCTAGTAAATTTTAGGTGGTTCTGGTCCAGCGGGCTCGTGAAATATATTCCATTTCTGCACCCCTGGGATAGCACATATCACAACCTTTGATATACCAGTCAAGGTGCACTGTCTGGAGCGAGAAATAGCCCAATGGGCCCACTGATGGGAATCAACCCCAAACCAAACGTGCATCAAGCTAGTGCTTTACCACTGGGCTACATCTCGCCTCCCAGCTATTGGATATCAAACATTTGGTAATTCTAACACATAGTTACCAGAGGAAACCCACCACATTTTTCTTAATGCAGCATGGGATCTTTTATATGCACTTTCCCAGGAAAGCACATACCACAACCGTATTCCAGTTGTGATGCACTAGTTAGAATGAGAAAAAACCCAATCAGTTGAATGGATCCACCAAGGTGGTTTGATCCTGCTAAACAAGCACTTGAAGCAAGCACTCAATGAATACTAAAATAATGGATACATAATACTGTAACATTAGTATGTCGGCATGTTGTCTTCTGGAGCCACTACTAGCAGGATAAATGTGCTTCAGTGTGGAAGCCCGTTATATGTCCCCTACCGAGCCCAACAAATTTTATCAGTTCAAGGGCTATAACTGTCAAAAATGGGAAAATGCCCATGAAAGTCAAATTTGATCTGTAACTATTCATAAGCTATACTCAAAATTTCTAGTTGGAAAGATCAGGTCAGGTCAGGTCATAGGGTTTTACTTGCACATTTAGAACAAGCTGTCGTAGCACATGCCTATCATGGGTGCTGGTGCCGGCCGTGGCCTGCTCCTCCGTCCAGGACAGGAAAGGGTTGGAGTGGGTGGGAGAGGGGACTGCCCGCACTGGCAAGTGCAAGAGAGAGCCAGCAGGGGGCAATTTTGGTGCTATTGAATTTTGAATGTCCCGTAGAATAAAAGTAAAAAAAGAAAGTATTGCGCAATTTCTTGAAAGAATTTGTGTGCATTTTGGAATCATAAGTCTACAAGGGGCAAAGGGGGGCAACTGCTGAAGCAAAACCTCAAATCCGGACAAAAATTATACAGATATTAGGCCTCTAAAATTATGTAACACGGACCAATAACCCCTTTTCCTTCTCCTTATTATGTAACACCGACCAATACCCCCCCCCTTTTCCCTTGTGATGTAATCTGACCAATATAATTGGATTTTTATTTCTATTTACATTTGTTTTGTTTGCTAATAAATACTAGATAAAAAAAAAAATCTGTTAAAGAATGAACTAGCATTGAGTAGCTGCATTTTACTTTATAAAATACAAATAAGACAACTTTTGAAAACATTATGTACCTTTTGACAAACATGATACCCCCCAATAAGCATTTTGTAAAGCCCCTAGAATTGTATGTATTTGCTGCTTTTGTAAAGAAGTTTCATTACACATATAAAATAATATGGAAATATTGCCACCTGTTACCCCCCCCCACCCCCCCATTATATTGATACACACATAAAGAGGGTTGGATATTTTACTGTTTATTGCTGTCACTATATCAAAGGTCATGGTATGTATACGTTCTGTTTGTGGGAAAGAGCATATAAAAGATCCATTGATTCTAACTGCAAAATGTAACAAGTTTCCTCTGCAGACTACATGTCTGAATTACTAAAGGATTGACATCCAATAGCCGAAAATAATTAACTAATCAAATTACTCTAGTGATGTTGTTGAACAAAACAAACTTTAAATTGATGTTTTAATCTGCTACACCTTTTCAAATCAACATGTCAGAGACTGGAAGAAATGAAATATTTCAACCCCTGAACCAAAATAAATATCGAAATCCGTGATAGCTACTTGGTATATTTACTAAGAATGTACTTGTGTACGCCACCCTTCAAACAATGACAGCCAAGTATCTCACTAGCTGACAGCCGACGTATAACAATAAATACAAATATTTCCTAATAACATCTCGCTATTCTTGAAAAGTATAATATATTAACACACAACTAAATATTACATTATTACCTGTTCGACCCTTTGGTTGTATCAACACGCCCTGCAGTAGTCCTATGCTAAACGTAACGCCAGCTCCGTCCCATGCGTTTTGAGACATGCAGCTATTCATAGCCGATAACCGGTTTTGCCAGTCATTCACACTGTTATTATTATTCTAATAAGTCGCCATTTCCAACCAGTCATTGAAAATTTGGAACTAGTTGGTACAAACTGAACATGGCTTGGAAAATATTACCCTTCTGAGAGAGGACCCTGGAAATAATTTAGGAAGGGGTCAAGGCTAAAAGGGGCGCATGATCTAAATTCCTTAAAAGGCAAATAAAGTTTGGAATTCGTTTAATGAAAATTGTAATCAAATTGTTTAAAATGGGGACATTTTATTATATATATATTTTTAAATTATTAGATTGATTGATTGATTTTTTTATTTTTGATATTGTTTTTTCGGATGTGGGGGTGGAGGTGGGGTGACGCAAATGGTCTCACTCCTTGGACCAGCCCTTGTCCTGATACTGGCTGATGATTTTTTTCTTTAATTATTTTAGCGATACTTTTTTACTAGTTCTGTTCTTGCATGGTTCTCTTTATTGCGGCTACGCATTCATTTTCCGTGTAACGAGTTTCTTTTCTAGCTGACCGCGATTCATTAGACCAAGTGACATTAATTAAGTGGCACCTAATTAAACAACGTGTTGGTAGCCGTAGCTAAACATTAAATTTCCTCGTGAACTGTTTTCCGGTTGTAACTGGCTATAGCCCGTGCAGTCCGTGTTCTTTTATGCTAAAGAACTTTCTCAAATGCGCTGTTAAAAGCGCGTGCCTGCACATGGTGCATGGTCGGTCTGGGATCGACTCCCGTAGATGGGCCCATTGGGCTATTTCTCGTTTCAACCAGTGCACTACGACTATTATATCAAAGCCCGTGGTATGTGCTATCCTGTCTTTGGGATCGTGCATATAAAAGATCCCTTGCTGCTAAAGGAGAAATGTAGCGGTTCTTTTGTCGCTAAGGCTATATATGTTAAAATTACAAAATATTTGACATGACATAGCCGATGATTAATAAATCAATCAATGTGCTCTAGTGGTGTCGTTAAACAAAACAAACTTTAACTTTAACCTCATGCCCATTTCGTTTTTATTCGGTTATACATTTTACACCAGTTACAAGTTAACTAAGGCGGTAAACAGGGAGGTGTTTGGCCTGAATAGTATCGCCACGAATCTATTTATATACCAACCAAACCGGTCCGCAGTGTGTGGATCGAAAGCTGTATGCCGTGTCCCTGAACATAACGGGTGGTTCAGGTGTGTGCAGTGTATATGTATGCACATGATAGAATAACTCTGATAGATACACACCCATGGATTTCTAATACGGTTTATACAAGTATAGGACATTAAGCAAGGTAAGTGTTTTGTTTTAGACATATTCAAAGATTGATAGTCTTATGTCAAAATCACACACTAGCTTAGCAGTGATTGTTGTAGGTAGGTTTATATTGTGTATTCGTGTGATTTCTATTTCAGTATTATATACAAATTCCTATCATTGTATGTTGTGGTATTTCTTCTACTATTCAAATATGTATATATCTTGTAGGCTGTCATATAACAGGCTTTTTGGGGTTCAACTCCCCTCATATAAGCAATTTGTTTTGTCAAAAACTATTATCCAGATGAGCATGACCCAACCCCCCTAAAACTTTGCTCACCACAATCTAGACCCCCTTGTATAAGTATAATTTCCTGTGCACACAACTGCAAAGTAATTTTACATACCTGTGCACATTTTACACTCCTTCACAGGCACCTGCAATACTGTAGGATATTGGACATAGTACATGAGAGTAGGGATGGGTGCTGCTGTATATCAGACAGGATGTGAGTGAGGACTAGATGCTGAGCTTTATCAGGCACATATAGGATGTGAGTGGGGATAGGGTGCTGCTACATATCAGATATATAGGACATGGATGGGGATGGGTTGCTGCTGTATATCAGACACATGGGACATGCCAGGGAATGGGGTGCTGCTGTATATCAGACATTTAGGACATGAATGAGGATGGGTTGCTGCTGTATATCAGACATATAGGACATGAATGGGGATGGGGTGCTACTGTATATCAGACACATGGGACATGCCAGGGAATGGGGTGCTGCTGTATATCAGACATTTAGGACATGAATGAGGATGGGTTGCTGCTGTATATCAGACATATAGGACATGAATGGGGATGGGGTGCTACTGTATATCAGACACATGACATGTGAGTGGTGATAGGGTGCTGCTGTATATCAGACACATGGGACATGCCAGGGAATGGGGTGCTGCTGTATATCAGACATTTAGGACATGAATGAGGATGGGTTGCTGCTGTATATCAGACATATAGGACATGAATGGGGATGGGGTGCTACTGTATATCAGACACATGACATGTGAGTGATGATAGGGTGCTGCTGTATATCAGACACAGGATGTGAGTAGTGATGGGGTGCTGCTGTATATCAAACATATAGGATGTGAGTGGGGATGGGTGCTGCTGTATATCATACACATAGGACATGAGAGTGGTGATGGGGTGATGCTGTATATCAGACATATAATTATGACATGTGAGTGGGGATGGGGTGCTGCTGTATATCAGACATGCATATAGGATGGCTGCTGTATATAGGTGATGCTGTATATATCACATATAGGACATGAGAGGGAATGGATGCTGCTGTATATCACACATAGGACATAAGAGTGGGGATGCGGTGCTGCTGTATATCAGACACATATGACATAAGAGTTGGGATGGAGTGCTGCTGTATATCAGACACATAGGACATGAGAGTGGGAATGGGGTACTGCTGTATATCAGACACATAGGACATGAGAGTGGGGATGGGGTGCTGCTGTATATCAGACACATAATTATGACGTGAGTGGGGATGGGGTGCTGCTGTATATCAGACACATAGGACATGGGAGTGGGGATGGGGTGCTGCTGGAAAAAAGTCATTAAAAAGTGCTCTTCAAAGGTGTGGGTGAAGCAAAAATATATATATATACTCTTCAAAAGAAGAAATGCAAAACCACATTGTCGTAACATTTGGAGAATTGATTTAATTATTGAATGGTGAGTCCGATAATTACCAAATGTTGCAGGATTGTTCACAATTCACTCTAGTCCATTGTGAGTAAGTGATAGGACACACCACCAAGGTCAAGGTCATCTGGAGTCAATACCGGGTGTGGCCTCCGCGTGTGTTGACAACTGCCTGGCACCGCCTGCCCATTGAAGCAACCAGAGTACGGATGACGTCCCGGGGGATGGTGGCCCACTCGGCCTGCAAGGCTGCTGCCAGCTCGGGCAGGGTCTGGGGCTGTGGTTGTCGCTGTCGGAGGCATCGGTCCAACTCATCCCATAGATGCTCAATTGGGTTCAAATCCGGTGATATCGATGGCCAAGGAAGGACATTAATGTTGTTGTTCTGTAGGAAATTTGTGAGACGTGCTGTGTGAGGCCTGGCATTGTCATGTTGGAACACTGCGTTGGCGTTGGCCATAACTGGAACGATGTGTGGCCGGAGGATCTGGTCAATGTAGCCCTGTGCATTCAGGTTGCCCTGCACGTGGACCAGGTCAGTTCTGCCAGTGTGTGAGATGGCTGCCCACACCATGACACTACCCCCGCCGAATCTGTCCACTTCCTGCACGCAGTTTGCCGCATAACGTTCACCACGACGCCTATACATGCGACATCTTCCATCATGACGTCGGAGCAGAAATCGGGACTCGTCACTGAACCACACCTGTCTCCATCGCAGTTGAGGCCATTGTCGATGAATCTGGCACCACTGCAGTCGGAGTCGACGGTGTTGTGGTGTTAAGATGACACCTCGAACTGGACGTCTGGTACGAATTCCTACCTCACGTAGGCGGTTCCGTACGGTCTGGTCGGATATCCTGCGCAAACCTGGTATTGCTGCGGCTGTGGAGGTGGCAGTAGTCAATCGTTCCCGAAGGTGGCGTACCCGGATGTAGCGGTCCTGCCCGGGGGTAGTGACCCGTGGTCGACCGGATCTAGGGAGGTCACGTGTTGATCCATGTTGCTGGTAACGGTCCCACAGTCTGGAGATGGTGCTTGGGGACACATGGAATGCCCTGGCAACGGCCGTTCTGGATTCGCCTGCGTCTAGTCGGCCGATGGCATTGTTTCTCTGCGGTTCACTGAGACGTGGCATGTCCTGGATTGTCAACTGTCGGCCAGATACAGAGGCCAGGCAAGCGAACACCCTGCACTTTTATACAGTCGGTGTTCATGTTGCACGTGCAGACAACGCACGTGCAGTGGTGACATGGTTTGCACGTGGCTGCGTTTTTGCGAATATTCACATTTTGGAACTTTATTGTACAGTAGCTGCGTTTTATCGAATGTAACCGTGGGAATGTGTTTGGGACATGCAATGACCTTATATTCACAAAGCATGAACCGGTAGGAAACATAAAATCGGAGTTATAACCCATTTGTACCCTTTTGCGTTTCTTTTTTTGAAGAGTATATATATCACCATCAGTACCATTATCATGCAGTTGTGGAATACATATTATTTTGTTTTTTTACAGGTGTTGGTACACCACCTATCCCATAATTCAACATGAGATCTCAGTTGAGGATATTTGGTTCCTTAACACTTCTTGGTAAGATTTTCCTTTCTGTTTTATTTTATTATTTCTTTTCTTCTTCCATTTGATTTATGGACAAGATTTACCTCATCTCATGACCTATCATTCCATCTTCACTTCCTCCATTTTGACTTGGTAATGTTTACCTCATCTCATGACCTATCATTCCATCTTCACTTCCTCCATTTTGACTTATAGGTAATATTTACCTCATCTCATGACCTATCATTCCATCTTCACTTCCTCCATTTTGACTTATAGGTAATATTTACCTCATCTCATGACCTATCATTCCATCTTCACTTCCTCCATTTTTACTTATAGGTAATATTTACCTCATCTCATGACCTATCATTTCATCTTCACTTCTTCCATTTGGTGGCACCCATTTTTTTTTTTACAGTCGAATGATTGATGGGATTTAGCTCATTTTGTGAAAGAAAGAAAGAAATGTTTTATTTAACGACATACGCAACACATTTTATTTACAGTTATATGGCGTCAGAAATATGGTTAAGGACCACACAGATTTTGAGAGGAAACCCGCTGTTGCCACTACATGGGCTACTCTTTCTGATTAGCAGCAAGGGATCTTTTATTTGCACTTCCCACAGGCAGGATAGCACAAACCATGGCCTTTGTTGAACCAGTCGGTGTTGATCACTGGTCGGTTCAAGTGGTTTACACCTACCCATTGAGCCTTGCAGAGCACTCACTCAGGATTTGGAGTCGGTATCTGAATTAAAAATCCCATGCCTCAACTGGGATCCGAAACCAGTACCTACTAGCCTGTAGACCGATGGCCTAACACAACGCCACCGAGGCCGGTCTCATCTTGTAACTGGAGGGGATTATAGGTTTCGTCTCTATCCTTCTGTATGTCTGTCATACATGTATATAGTTTTTGTGACATTTTTTTTCCCAGTGTTTCAAGATATTGAGCTGAAATTTTGTATATATATATATGTAGCTTTATCACGTAGGCTACTGTTACAGATCAAATGTAACTTTCATGGCAATTTACCTATATTTCACAAAGATATGGCCCTTGAACCAGTGGGTGCACCAAAGGGGATTGATCCCAGGCTAACCGCATATCAAGCGAACGCTTTACCACTAGACTGTGTTTCGTCCCCCTAGGCCCGGTAGAAGACATGTATTGCTTTAGCGGTACTCTTAGAATGTTTGTTTTTCTTCCATTTGGCTGATCCAGTCTTTTCTCATCGGATGTCCTTATGATCAACAAGGTATCATTCTATTAGGTGGATGGGATGTAGCCCAGTGGTACAGTACTCGCTCAATACACCGTCGGTGAGGGATCGATCCCTATCGGTAAGCCCATTGGGCTATTTCTTGTCCCAGCCAGTGCACCACGACTGGTACATCGAAGGCTGTGGTATGTACTACCCTGTCTGTGGGATGGTGCATATAAAAGATCCCTTGCTGCTAATCGAAAAGAGTAGTCCATGAAGTGGTGACAGCAGGTTTCCTCTCAATATCTGTGTGGTCTTTAACCATATGTCTGACACCATATAACCGTAAATAAAATGTGTTGAGTGCGTTGTTAAATAAAACATTTCCTCCTTCCTTCTTGATTTTATCCAGCCAGTGCTCTATGACTGGTACATTAAAGACTGTGGTATGTGTTATCCTGTCTATGGGATGATGCATATAAAAGATCCCTTGCTGCTATGCAGTTTTGACAACGGGCTTCCTCCCTCAATATCTGTGTGGTCCTTAACGATATGTCCATTGCTATATAACCATAAATAAAATGTGTTAAGTGTGTCATTAAATAAAACATTTCCTTCCTTGTTGATTTTAGTTCATGGTGGTGTAGTGGCTGATTAAATGTCTGTGAAAGTAATACTTGTGTTGTTGTAATTGCAGGTCTGTGGATTCAAGTAACAAGTGCTGGTAAGAGATAAACATACTCTACACAAACTAGATCCAAGGGTGGGAGGGGTGCAGGGGACCCATCCCCCCATAAATATATTCAAATGCCTCTTTTTTTCTGGCCTTTCAAAAAAGACATGTATGGTTTTTGACAATATCATTTAATTGTTCTTTTCAGTAAACAATAGTCCATGTTTTGTGATGAGATTTCCTAACAGAACTTAGCTGTTTATTTTCATTTATAACTTGTAAATGCAATTTTAAAAACATGTACCTGTTATGATTTTTAGCAATACCATTTAATTGTTATTTTCAATAAACAATTATTTTCTTGTGACAAGGTTTTCCAACGTAATTTAGCTGTTTATTATCATTTATAAGTTGTAAATGCAATTTAAAAATGACAAGTTTTTGGCAATACCATTAATTGTTACTTTTGAACAATAAACAAGAGTTCATTTTTTGTGAAAAGGCTTACTAACAGAACTTAGATGTTTATTTTCATTTATAAGTTGTAAATGTGAATTAAAAAACGATAGTTTTGGCAGTGCATTAATTGTTATTTTTAATAAGCAACAGTCCATTTTTTTGTGACAAAGCTTATTTAGATGTTTAATATCATTTAAAAGTTGTAAATGTTATTTAAAAATCATTCATGGTTTTTGACAGTACCATTAATTGTTATTTTTAGCAAACAGTGCTCCATATTTTATGACAAGGTTTCAAAATGGAACTAAGGTTGATGGTACTCTTAATCAGCGACTGACTAGGGATGGTCTCTCAGAAGATCTCACTAAAGGTAATATTACAGACAACCATTCATTTTCTCTACTCTCTCACATACAGATTATTTCCACGAATGTTCTGGGGGCGAGATGTAGCCCAGTGGTAAAGCGCTCGGTTGATGCACGGTCGGTTTGGGATCAATCCCCGTCAGTGGGCCCATTTGGCTATTTCACGCTCCAGCCAGTGCACCACGACTGGTACATCAAAGGCCGTGGTATGTGCTATCCTATCTATGGGATGGTGCATATAAAAGATCCCTTGCTGCTAATCGAAAAGAGTAGCCTATGAAGTGGTGACAGCAGGTTTCCTCCCTGAATAACTGTGTGGTCCTTAACCATATGTCTGACGCCACATAACCATAAATAAAATGTGTTGAGTGTGTCGTTAAATAAAACATTTCCTTCCTTCCATGAATGTTCTATTATTTTAATGGGTCTGGCCTGAGGTTTCTGCCATTATAAGATCTTCCTGAGTAATAGTAATACAATATGACTTGGAACACATTCGATGTTTCATCCACTTCAACATTTTACTCGCAAGTGCTGCTTTATTCACAATGCATGTACAGTACAACTTGCTGAGGTGGACCAATCAAAACAAATAACCAGTTTAATTATAATAAACAAAAAAGGTGCTACAGGTTAATAGATCCATTTTAGAGGAGTATTGAAAAACAAGCATTCTTTGTTGGAAAGATGCCTATATCTAAAGTTCCTATATCAATATACACATTTAAAAATAGAGAAAGGGCTTTAGCAGAATTCATTAAATGCCCTGATTATTTCTACTTTATAAAACTGTCATCTTTATGAAATGAATTGTCTCCCTCATAACTGGTACATCAAGGGCCGTGGTATGTGCTATCCTGTCTATGGGATGGTGCATATAAAAGATCCCTTGCTACTAATCGAAAAGAGTAGCTCTTGAAATAGCAACAGCGGGTTTCCTCCCTCAGTATTTGTGTGGTCCTTAACCATATGTCTAACGCCATATAACCGTAAGTGAAATGTATTGAGTGTGTCGTTAAATAAAACATTTCCTTCTTCTTACCTCATAAGCGGATGTGACGTAACTGCCGGAATATTATTACTTGTCCTTCAGGACTTTGCATAGAACAACAGTGAAGCCACTAACATAAAAGAGATTCCGAGACTGAATTGTCAAGCAACAACAATGGTGGTGAATTTGTTATAAAGCCTCCCCCCACTGTTTGTGGGTGATATACTGCAGTTGTTTCAGTTTATTTACAATTGCTGAGATAAAACATGAAAAACCCCTCGAACAAACTAGCAAATAACAATGAGGAAGGAACTGTTTTATTTAACGATGCATTCAACACATTTTATTTACAGTTATATAGCTCGGACTTATGATTAAGGATCACACAGATATTGAGAGAGAAAACCCGCTGTCGCCACTTCATGGGCCACTCTTTTCGATTAGCATCAAGGAATCTTTTATATGCACCATCCCATACACAAGATTGCATATACCACGGCCTTTGATATACCAGTTGTGGAGAAATAGCCCAATGGGCACACCAACGGGGATCAATCCCAAACTGACCGCACATCAAGCGAGTGCTTTACCACTGGGCTATGTCCCTCCCCTCAAATAACAATGAGATGATAAATCCTAGTTCATCTGAAGAAAAAACCCCAATGTGTGTGTGGTGAAGATAATGGTAGTGTTGGAGTGTGACCGGCCTCGGTGGCGTCGTGGTTAGGCCATCGGTTTACAGGCTGGTAGGTATTGGGTTCGGATCCCAGTCGAGGCATGGGATTTTTAATCCAGATACCGACTCCAAACCCTGAGTGAGGGCTCCGCAAGGCTCAATCGGTAAGTGTAAACCACTTGCACCGACCAGTGATTCATAACTGGTTCAACAAAGGCCATGGTTTGTGCTATCCTGCCTGTGGGAAGTGCAAATAAAAAATCCCTTGCTGCTAATCGGAAAGAGTAGCCCATGTAGTGGCAACAGCGGGTTTCCTCTCAAAATCTGTGTGGTTCTTAACCATATGTCTAACACCATATAACTGTAAATAAAATGTGTTGAGTGCGTCGTTAAATAAAACATTTCTTTCTTTCTTTGTAGGAGTGTTTTCCCTAGAAATTTGGCAAGGCATGGTAGACTAAACACTTTGGGGCATTTTCACCATTTTCAGGGCATTTTTTTTCCATTAAAGACAAAATTATTGAAATAAAAATATATGTAATTAATGTGCTTGCTTTAATAAATGAATGGCAAAATATATAACAGGAATATTTTATTAATTAATTTTGTGTGTTTTATAAAGGCAATTTCAGAATTAATTCTTAAAAGACTTGTTTAATCTCAGGGCAGCATGGCACTGATTAATGCAAGATGGTGCTAGACTATTAAGTAGTGGTGGGAATGGGTTCGATTTTCATGTTTGAACCAACCAATCATCGGTTATAATTGGTTATCACCATTTTAAACTCTTTTTTTTTTTTTTTTTTAAACTCAAATGTTAAAAATATGTAAGTTTGTTTACTTATACTCAATTACCCAACTTGTCTTTATCCTTTGTCAAATAAATTTATTTTTTATTGTAGGGTATAATGTATATTATGTACAGTGAAATCTCTCAAGACCAGACCCTCTGTAAACAGAACTTAATCTCTCTAAACCGGATCCCTCTTAATACTGGACATCTGTATTGGTCCCATGGGTGTCCAGTTTAGAGGGGTTTCATTGTATTTATGCAAAATGGTAATGCCGTATAAACATTACATTTCGCAGATCAATCCAAAAATAATACAAAGTTGAAATCTGTAGTTACCATTTTTATAGATACCATTCGGGTCACTTCGGCAATTTTCATAGATTAAAGTATGTGTATGTCCATTTATAATCGATTACCAGATATTGTAATCGATTAGTTGGAATTTGGATTTTACCAACCAATCTTCGATTATTCCAATTAATTGAACCATCACTACTATTAAAACATGGTGCCTGTGACGGAACATGCTCTTAAATTTGTTTCGCCTGTGGCGATTTTAATTGTGTTAGATGGCCGTGTGCAGTTCATTGCACGTAGCCCAGGTGGGCAACTTGTTACGTAATACTTCGCGCGATCGGGCATTCCAATATGCACTTAGTGCAGCTGTGGAGGCCATGTGGCGAGTAGTTACGTAATACCTCTGCGAGTACGGTTTCGACGACCGTGATTTGGCGACGATGGCGTCAGTAAGTCTGACGATCAGAGAGAAATAATACCGCTTGGTCGCGGTGGAAATATCAGATGATAGGGGGAGGTACCGCCTTGTACCCCCAGGCGAATTCTGATTTATAATAAATAGCTAGTTTTTAGAAATATCGAGGAGAACCAAAAAGGAAGGTATCCCGGGGGAACGTGTCCGTCCGGACAGGTAAATATATTTTCTGCTCTGTGTATAACCTTGATGTGATTGATGTGACTTTTAATATTTTAATACTGTATTATACCAATATTCTTTAGACAGTGTCTTCGGTCATCTGACGAAGTAAATCGTAGACTTTTTGTTCTAACATTATACGAGTATTTGGTAATATAAAGCTTAGCCAGTCATCCTAGAAGACCTAGGTAAACTGTAGGTTATTGTCTTTATTGTGATAGGTACCAGTATTAATTCTGTGTTACAAGGTTACTGAATGAGTAGTTAGGGTTAATTAAAAATTAACCCGTTAGGAATAGAGCTGTAATTCCTTTATTAATTAAGTTCCCCTGGAAGCGTTTCTCAATTATCACACGTTACTGAACGAGTAGTAAGGGTTAATTAAAAATTAACCAGTTAGGAATGGTGTTGTAATTCCTTTATTAATTAACTTCTCCTGGAAGCGTTTCTCAATTATCACACGTGTGAGTGTTGTGTCACGGTGAAGTGATTCGCATATTGTGTAACTAGACACCTAGAGATTAACTAATTAAGTGATCAGTTCTGGGTTGTTATTATTGTTGTTATTAATTAACTACTACGGCTGTACATTTGTCAGCGTAGATTAATACAGATTCCAAAGTGTATGGTGTTTTTGTTGTGTTTTCTAGAGAACTAACGTGCTATAATAATATATACTTATATAAGATTGTATCTCTGATCATACCTAGATGAGCCATACTAGGGTTTAACCGCCTGTTACAGAGAGATCTAATAGATATACAGTTAGGAAAGATATTTTGATAATCATGTTTTATTCAGTTACGGGTATTATAGAATCCCCGTGACAGTGCCACAACATGCTAAAACAAGATAGAGAAGACACTACATAGTGTGATGACTGGGCAATACAAGTTAGTGTTTATATGGCCACGAGTTGTATCTCATTTCAGGCTCTGAAATTGGCTATGTGATATGCGGTGACAACGACAATGACCCGATTACTTACAAGATCGAGAGCAACTCACTGTCCATTAATTCCCTATCAGGACTGGTCACCTTGCAAGTGGCCCTTGACAGAGAGGTGAGAAGCACAATGTTCACAGTATAGCCTACATGTTTTTGTAAGTTATTCATAATTAATATAGCCTACACGACTATGACGTTTTTCCATTGGACTTCTACATTCTTTTTTTTTTAGATAATATTTATTTTAGTCTTTAAAACAAGAGTTGGTGTTGTGCAGGTTACATACACGATCTATGGAATAATCAACGCCATTGTACATATTAGAGATGTGTTAAATAAGAAAATAAAAATAAATATATACTTGTGCATGTGGGGGGGGGGGGGGGGTTTCGGGGGTCAAATGCCTCCCTGCTGAAACAAAAAAAAATTCTCAATATATCTTTTGGAGGAGCAGTTCTCTAACCCCCTATAAACTTCAGTCACCAGTCTAGACTGCCCACTAAAATTCCTGCACATGTGCCTGAAGTAATACCAATTCAAAGTTTCTATAAATATATGCATGTGATTATAAACAGTAAATACTGATTCTTTTAAGTTTACCATATATTTTCTTTAAATATACAGGTGTATGTGAACTGATTCATTGTTGTTTGCTTTCAGGGAGACATTACAAATACGTCCTTAGTAAAGCCAAAGTTTATCTGTGAAGATGGCCGTGGCTTATCGGTAAAGTAGTGCAGAACCTCTGCAAATTTTTATACTTACCACTTGGTGGGTTTTTTATTTTTTATTATTTTTTTTTTGTGGGTTTTTTTTGGTGGTATCTTTCTTCATAAGCCTACTTTATAAACATACAAAACTGATAAAACTATTGCTTATATAGTTAATTGGTTTCTTCATTGACTTCCCTTGACATATATGTTACCATTTTGACAGGTACGGGTATGTTTGCATGCAGATACTGTCTGAGACTTGAGTGGGGATCAAGAGATGGTTGCATTATGTAGTCTAGTGTGGAGACATTTTATAAGTCCAAGGCTTTATTATGGTGAATTGGATTGATCAAGTTTAGTTTGATGTATAGCAACACTGAATGTCAATACATGGCCACAGCAGAGGTTGGAATTTTATTATGCTTAGAAAATTGCAATATTCTGGGAGAAAAGTCATCCCATGCAGGCAGGAGAACAAAAGACTTGATTAAATGTTTGGAGTCTCCTGCAGAATCCGGGAAGGTTGACAGGTCTTTGGTTGAAACAGTATGTATTTTCACAAATACAAAATAAAGCAGTTTGGGATTGGGCAACAGGAAAATACCTCTTCATACATTTTACATTATGCACATATTTCATTAAACAAGATGACAGAAACTATAATAATTGTTGAATATCTAATTTGTTTAAAGTCACTTTCTTCTATCACTCTTTAAACCATATGTGAAGATCTAATTCTCAGTGAACATTGACAGTGCATTATATCTACAACGCTGTAGCAGCTGTTAGTAACATTGCAGCACTAGAAGGACTTCTGAGTGCTCAGCACAGACAAAAACCTTTTGTTCCCAACTTAATGAGATCTAAAGCCCTGATATATAACCATAGTGTAAAATGTGTTTGGATGGTGTTGCCAAATATTCCTTTCTTTTTGACTATTTTTTGATGTTATTACTGCAGGCAACAGCAGACATTGACATCACCATCAAAGATGTGAACGATAACCGGCCAACATTTCTCAATGAACCGTACAAGGCCAATGTTCCAGAGGTTTGTTCATTATAATTTGCTTTAAATAATAGAATATATATTGATGGTAAACAATGTCTACATATCTATTTATGTTTTGGTTATAATACCCTCCACTTCTGGTAGATTATTAATCACAGTAATGAAGTCAGAAATGACGGATTGACTAGCTGATTCTACACTGTCAACTTCTAAATAGTACCTGTTTGTTTTACAGGATTGACTAGTTGGTTCTACACTATCAACTATTGTGCCTCTTTGTTTTACAAGATTTAACTGTTGGTTCTACACTATCAACTATTGTGCCTCTTTGTTTTACAGGATTTACCAGTTGGTTCTACACTTTAAACTATTGTGCCTCTTTGTTTTACAGGATTTACCAGTTGGTTCTATACTATCAACTATTATGCCTCTTTGTTTTACAGGATTTACCAGTTGGTTCTACACTATCAACTACTAGTACCTGTTTGTTTTACAAGATTTACCAGTTGGTTCTACACCACAAACTACTAGTACCTGTTTGTTTACAGGATTTAGCAGTTGGTTATACACCATCAACTACTAGTACCTGTTTGTTTTACAGTATTGACTAGTTGGTTCTACACTATCAACTACTAGTACCTGTTTGTTTTACAGTATTTACCAGTTGGTTCTACACTATCAACTACTAGTACCTGTTGGTTTTACAGGATTTACCAGTTGGTTCTACACTATCAACTACTAGTACCTGTTGGTTTTACAGAATGTACCAGTTGGTTCTACACTATCAACTACTAGTACCTGTTTTACAGGATTTACCAGTTGGTTCTACACTATCAACTACTAGTACCTGTTTGTTTTACAGTATTGACTAGTTGGTTCTACACTATCAACTACTAGTACCTGTTTGTTTTACAGTATTTACCAGTTGGTTCTACACTATCAACTACTAGTACCTGTTGGTTTTACAGGATTTACCAGTTGGTTCTACACTATCAACTACTAGTACCTGTTGGTTTTACAGAATGTACCAGTTGGTTCTACACTATCAACTACTAGTACCTGTTTTACAGGATTTACCAGTTGGTTCTACACTATCAACTACTAGTACCTGTTTGTTTTACAAGATTTACCAGTTGGTTCTACACCACAAACTACTAGTACCTGTTTGTTTACAGGATTTAGCAGTTGGTTATACACCATCAACTACTAGTACCTGTTTGTTTTACAGTATTGACTAGTTGGTTCTACACTATCAACTACTAGTACCTGTTTGTTTTACAGTATTTACCAGTTGGTTCTATACTATCAACTACTAGTACCTGTTTTACAGGATTTAGCAGTTGGTTCTACACTATCAACTTCTAGTACCTGTTGGTTTTACAGAATGTACCAGTTGGTTCTACACTATCAACTACTAGTACCTGTTTTACAGGATTTATCAGTTGGTTCTACACTATCAACTACTAGTACCTGTTTATTTTACAGGATTGACTAGTTGGTTCTACACTATCAACTACTAGTACCTGTTTGTTTTACAGGATTTACCAGTTGGTTCTACACTATAAAGTACTAGTACCTGTTTTACAGGATTTAGCAGTTGGTTCTACACTATCAACTACTAGTACCTGTTTGTTTTACAGGATTTACCAGTTGGTTCTACACTATCAACTAGTGAAATCATTGTGGTTGATCCAGATGAGCTGTTCAATGCCATCGTGAACTTCAGATGCCTTGGGGTATGTATTTCCAGTTTTCAATTGTCTTGGGGTATGTATTTCCTGTTTTCCATTGTCTTGGGGTATGTATTTCCGGTTCAGGCCAGGGAACACAACATTTCTAGTTGATGCTGTTTAATGTTTTAAAATTGTGTAGCAATCTTTAAAACTTGCATAGTGAATCGTGATGCAACGCTGAACAAAATGTTCACTGTACATACCTGTCAACTCTTATGCATTTGGCGTGAGTCTCACATATTTGTAACAAACATCACGCCCTCACACAACATTACTATACTCTCACACTTTTTCTAAAAATAAAAATATTTTAGAATTGTGGTTTATATTTGAGAGCTGATTGGAATTATATACTGATTATGCAGGGTCTCTGAATTTATTACCTATTAATAATAATACATTAATAATTGCATATCGGTTCAATACCAACAATCACTCGTGGGTGCTACAGATGATCGACTTGTATGGTTTAAATTAACCGTATTAATTAGTAAAACTTGCACTCACTCGATTTTTATATACTGAACGACAATAGCAACACAAATATTAATTTTCTTTTCTTTAATTTATTTAAAATTATTCAGTTTGAATCACATCATTGGCAAGACTTTTAATTCTGTGCAATTCTTTCTTTTATTTTTAGACTCCTGTTGCCTGTTCGACGTTCCAGCTGCAGTCCATAATGTTGGATCAAGGACGATATAAACTGAATCTTATTTTGGTCAAACCATTGAATTATGAAGATATCAAATCTTATACATACAGCATATTTGCTGAGGTAATATATTAGGACAGTTCACAAACTGATCACATAGGGGGATGGGGGCAATTTGTTTTATGTGCCCACAAAATAATAAAATATTTTATTTAAATGAGACAAATTTCAGTAGACCAACCAGACATAAAATAATAATTATGATGTCACCTGCCTCCCCCATGTGATAGATAGAGATTATTACATGAGCCTGTGTGTCGTATGAGTGTCAGTATTCTCGTATTGCCCGAGCAAGAGCGAGGGTAACACATGAATCCTAACACAAGTTTTGTAAAATCAGTACGATTCACACGTGAGTGTAATGATTTCTTTATTTTCCATATTATCCCAAATGTTATTGTTATGAATGACAACCTAGGACCATATCAAAATATTTCAAACATAACTAGAATGAGACGATGAAATGACGTCAGTTTGATAAACGTTTACACAGAGCTAAGACTGGAGAAGCCACATTAAGTTATGACTCTGCTTAAAAAAATTACGTCATTCATTGTGCATGTGAAATCATTATGACACATTTGTCATACAGGTTATATTTGGTTGAGATGTGGTTATATTTTCCTGAATATCTTGAACTATGTCAATAATAAATTCTGTTACCATCCTTACTGCAATTTTTAGGCCTAGACTCAAAGTTCTTTTTTGTGATGTATTTTCTTTTCATCGAAGGAGAGGGGAAAGGAATATTTGTTTAATGATACTTTGAACTGAACAAATAATAAATGAAACACGTGACTTTAATTTAAATTCTTTGAACTGAATAAATAATAACTGAAACCAAGTTTAAAATGTGATTATATGTGGCTTTAATGTAAATATTTTGAACTGAATAAGTAATAACTGAAACAAATTTAAAATATGATTATATGTGGGTTTAATGTAAATGAACTGAATAAGTAATACATTTGTAACTGAAACAAATTTAAAATGTGATTATGTGGCTTCAATGTAAATACTTTGAATTGAATAAGTAATAACTCTTTAAAAATGTGATTATGTGAGTTAAGTGTTGAAATGTTTACCTGAATTTTGCTTGCAGGACCAAGGAGAAAAAATTAAGCTCAGTACAACAAAGAATGTGGGTATAGAAGTTAAAGACAGACAAGACACTCTGCCCATTATCCTAAACACACCCATTGCGCTGACGGTGGACGAAAACATTGCAGTTGTAAGTACAGTCAAACTTCGTTAACTCGAAGTTGAAGGGGACGACGAAATAGTTCGAGTTTCAGGGAGTTCGAGTGTTCGAAATTCATACAGCAGACCTCAAAGTGAAACTGCATTGCAGTATTATCATTTCGTTGATATCGGATGTTAGCACATTTCTTCTGTGTATATGATAAAACTAAGTAAATATTAACAGAAACGAGATAAATCCGATCAGTTTGATGTACATCTCTATGTACTTTTATTGTATTAATTGACAGTAAAGTAAAAAAACCACAACGAAAACTGAAAGCACGTACTTACATATAACCGGAAGTAAGTGATCTTGCACAGATTGAGCAGCATTTCTTCCGAATGTTCACGGTTCTGCAAACAAACAGCGTTAATTGTTATTACAACAGTTCTTTGAAGATTACAAGACTATCCGTACTTTGTGTAATGAGGCCCGCTGCCGTGTACAAACACCGACAACCCAATGCAGGCATGTAGGATCATTTCGTTCCGCATAGTCGGCGATCTATTATTCTGTAATTACCGCGTGTATCATTGATAGCCGAGACCAGTCGGGGCACTCACGCTTGGCTTGGGTGACAATTCATTTTTCTTTAAAGTATTACCGGTACAGTTAAAAGGCTCAGTCATTCCACAAACTTCGAGTTTTGGAAGTGCAATATCCCTTATTTTTTTTATGGTGGGACCACAAAATTACTTTGAGAGATAGAGTTTTTCGAATGTTCGAAGTTTGAGTGTTCGAAGTCTGTTATTACTAGTTTGTATAGCAGTTCGGCCGGGACCGCCGTTTCACTTTGAGAGATCGACGTTTACGAAAGATCGAAGTTTGAGTTATCGAAGGTCGACTGTATATATCATTATCCTAAACACACCCATTGCACTGACGGTGGACGAAAACATTGCAGTTGTAAGTATATATCATAGATGCCACCTCTGCAATTAAGAAAATGTCTACAGCAAAAAACATGCTGTGGGAAAAAATTGGATATACATTTTTGTAGTCCACAGTAAAAAAAGATGCCATAGAAAATCAAGAACGCAATAGCAATCTCCACAGCATTGCTGATTGCTGTGGACAATTACAGGGGTTGTAGACATCGGGAGTGGGGGTCGGATTGGCGATAGTTATATTTGCCTTTCAATAGGTAGATGGTATACCTAATCTTTACAATTTGTGGTCGGTTGAAAGAAGGTTAAAAATATTGTAGGTGATTCTTTATAGCTTGCACAAAACATTTTCACGAAATACTTTAACTTTTAAAAAAATTAAATTATGTTCATTCTTAGCTTTTTGTTTAATACTGTGTAATTACTAGCTTTCCTATGTTATATGATTTCTCTCTCTTCTGATTGGAAAGTTGAAAGTTAAAGTTTGTTTTGTTTGAGAACTAGAGCACATTGATTTATTAATCATCCATCAGCTGTTGGACGTCAAACGTGATCATTTTGATTGGATGACATTGTTAAAAGAATGAATGTTATCCTTCGATAAACCTCAGAACAAGAAGGGTTTTTTGTTTAATGAAACCACTAGAGCACATTGATTTATTAATAATTGGCTATCGGATGTCAAACATTGGTAATTTTGACATATAGTCTTACAGAGGAAACCCGCTACATTTTTCCATTAGTAGCAAGGGATCGTTTATATCCACAATCCCAGTGACAGGATAGCACATACCCCAGCCTTTGATATACCAGTCGTGGTGCACTGTCTGGAATGAGAAATAGCTCAATGGCCCTACTGATGGGGGTCGATCCTAAACTGACTGCGCACCAGGTGGACAATTTACCACTGGGCTATATCCCGCCCCCGATAATAACCAATGATGAAATCCGAACCAATGTCTAACACTAATCATCATAATGTAACAACAATATACATGTATATAATGTTCTTGGATATTTATTTGTAAATTAAAAAGTTTATCATAGTTTTTTGTTGTTGTTTTTACAGGGAACTGAACTACAGGTCAAAATAATGGCCCAGGATGGTGATACAGGAGATGCAAGAGAAATTAAAATAGTAATACTCAGTGGTAAGTTTAGGTTTTAATATTCAGGATGGTAATAAGGAGATGAGAGACCTATTAAAATAGTAATACTCAGTGGTGAGTTTTAGTTTTTATATTCAGGATGGTGATAAGGAGATGAGAGACCTATTAAAATAGTAATACTCAGTGGTAGGTTTTAGTTATAATATTCAGGATGGTGATAGAGGAGATGAGAGACCTATTAAAATAGTAATACTCAGTGGTAGGTTTTAGTTTTAATATTCAGGATGGTGATAAGGAGATGAGAGACCTATTAAAATAGTAATACTCAGTGGTAGGTTTTAGTTTTAATATTCAGGATGGTGATAAGGAGATGAGAGACCTATTAAAATAGTAATACTCCGTGGTAAGTTTTAGTTTTAATATTCAGGATGGTGATAAGGAGATGAGAGACCTATTAAAATAGTAATACTCAGTGGTAAGTTTTAGTTTTAATATTCAGGATGGTGATAAGGAGATGAGAGACCTATTAAAATAGTAATACTCAGTGGTAGGTTTTAGTTTTAATATTCAGGATGGTGATAAGGAGATGAGAGACCTATTAAAATAGTAATACTCAGTGGTAGGTTTTAATTTTAATATTCAGGATGGTGATAAGGAGATGAGAGACCTATTAAAACAGTAATACTCAGTGGTAGGTTTTAGTTTTAATATTCAGGATGGTAATAAGAAGATGAGAGACCTATTAAAACAGTAATACTCAGTGGTAGGTTTTAATTTTAATATTCAGGATGGTAATAAGGAGATGAGAGACCTATTAAAATAGTAATACTCAGTGGTAGGTTTTAGTTTTAATATTTAGGATGGTGATAGAGGAGATGAGAGACCTATTAAAATAGTAATACTCAGTGGTAGGTTTTAATTTTAATATTCAGGATGGTGATAAGGAGATGAGAGACCTATTAAAATAGTAATACTCCGTGGTAAGTTTTAGTTTTAATATTCAGGATGGTGATAAGGAGATGAGAGACCTATTAAAATAGTAATACTCAGTGGTAAGTTTTAGTTTTAATATTCAGGATGGTGATAAGGAGATGAGAGACCTATTAAAATAGTAATACTCAGTGGTAGTTTTAGTTTTAATATTCAGGATGGTGATAAGGAGATGAGAGACCTATTAAAATAGTAATACTCAGTGGTAGGTTTTAATTTTAATATTCAGGATGGTGATAAGGAGATGAGAGACCTATTAAAACAGTAATACTCAGTGGTAGGTTTTAGTTTTAATATTCAGGATGGTAATAAGAAGATGAGAGACCTATTAAAACAGTAATACTCAGTGGTAGGTTTTAATTTTAATATTCAGGATGGTAATAAGGAGATGAGAGACCTATTAAAATAGTAATACTCAGTGGTAGGTTTTAGTTTTAATAGAAGATAGAGGAGATGAGAGACCTATTAGTAATACTCAGTGGTAGGTTTTAATTTTAATATTCAGGATGGTGATAAGGAGATGAGAGACCTATTAAAACAGTAATACTCAGTGGTAGGTTTTAGTTTTAATATTCAGGATGGTAATAAGAAGATGAGAGACCTATTAAAACAGTAATACTCAGTGGTAGGTTTTACTTTTAGTATTCAGGATGGTAATACCGAGATGAGAGACCTATTAAAATAGTAATACTCAGTGGTAGGTTTTAGTTTAGTATCTAACAATCAAGCTACAGTCTTACCTACCAGTCGTATAAAATCATTTACTAATGCAACATTCAAACACAATTTAATAATCTTATATGTTTTCATGATCAACTTATGTGTATTATAAAACTATGGCAATTGCCGTCAGTGACATATAAACTGCCGTCGGTAGGGTTGTCATCGATGGCACTTTTGTGCTGCTGAATAAAATTTACCGATGGCAAAATGTATAAATGTGTATGAACGTTATCTGCCAGTATTTAACCTGGGCGTTTGGGTCCTGGTTGGAGTTAATGGGTGTTTAGTTAGTACCACTTAATGGAACTAGTCATGCATGTACCGTGTTGTTGTATAATATATGTTTTCACTGCATTTTGCCTCCTCGTTTTCGTGTTATGATACCCCTTTTCACGTTGGCAGCCCCATTTGTTGTTTTTTTGCGCCCCTCTTTATTTTTCATCATCCTGTTATAAGTTACAGCACCCAGCTCCACTACTTCAAAATGCACACTTTTTTTCACACTGGAAAACATCAGTCAGTCTGCACACTAGACATCAAAGGAAACAAGCCACGTTGTGTAAACTTCAGTAGCTTATGACAGTGACCGTAATGTAATTTAACACTATTTTTTAACAGCCTCTGTTGTGTACTATACCTGTATCCATTTGTATGTTTGATACACACAATAAAAGTTATATTTTATTTTAGTAATGAAAACATTTTATTTTTATCGTTTCGGCAATCTGTAAACTTCAGTAGCTTATGACAGTAACCGTAATGTAATTTAGCACTATTTTTTTAACAGCCTCTGTTGTGTACTATACCTGTATCCATTTGTATGTTTGTAAAGTTTGTTTTATTTAACGACGCCTTGTATGTTTGATACACACAATAAAAGTTATATTTTATTTTAGTAATGAAAACATTTTATTTTTATCGTTTCGGCAATCTCCGACTAAAAAACCACTTATACGGCACATGATCAGAATGGTCATTTTGTCTTTTGTGTCCACTCACTCGTGTCTGATATTTTATCCTCAATTGAAGAATTAATTGGTCGTAACCAATGATTTTTACTTACTGTCATTTGTTTATTCAGCAATTCTTTACAAAAATATTAGAAACGTTTTATTTTTGGGGGAGGGGCAGGGGATATCACCGCTTATAAAAACAACGGAAGTGGCAGTGTTCATTATTAAAATTATTTATCTTGGGTGCCAAATAATATATACACCACCTTTACAAAAACGAAACTATTTTTTATAAGCTGGCAATATCAATGCGATTAATTCACTCGATGAAGATGGAAATAAAAAACCCAGAAAAAATGTTATCCCACAGATATCTTAAAACTTTGATCGGTTTAGTGAAACTAATACTCGTGAATGTCAGACCGTCACTCCGTTTTAACTGAACTATGTCATAACTAACTGCACAAAAGATAAGGCAGCTTGTACATGATGTCATCATACCAACAAGGGGCAAAATAAAGGATAGGTATTTCTACAAAGTCAACAACACACAACGATATACAGTAACCAAACATTCCTCTTTTTTTTTGTTGCTTTTCCTTTTTTTTTAACATGGTGGGGTGGGGGGGGGGGGCACGACCTCCCTCCTTTAATTTTAAAGAAACACCAGGTTCTGTTAAATGTTAGCTTATGCTAGTAGTCCATGATTCCATTTATAATAAATTCCTGTTTATTAAAGTTTATTGACATATATTGAAGAAATTTGACCCCCCCACCATACAGAAAAATAACCTTTCAGTCAAGTTTATTTGCTGCAAAAGTCAGTTTTTTAAAAAATTGCTGTCAGCATACTCAAAATTGCCATCGGTGGGCCCTTTCACTGACAGCAATTTTGGTTTTTTAATTGCTGTGGGTGATAAATTCTTAAATTCAAGCCCTGCAGAGTTGTAAATACTTGTAAGTAAAGCGATGACTATTTATTTGTTTATGATTTATCAAGTTTCCTCCTGGGTTTTTTACAGACTCTGATCCAAAGAAACTATTCCGGATTGGACGTGCTGTTAGAATGAGCCCAGACTTGCCTACTTACGCAGCACCAGTGTTTGTGAACAAAGTGATTGATCGAGAGGCAAACAGTGGTCGATATGAGTTTAGAATTCAGGTGAGTTTTTTGGCCAATGCTACGGAAGCCAACAGGCAAAATACAGGCATTACTTTTCCAGGTGTTTTTCTTTTGTTACCTATATTAACGAGAACAGTATATTTATAATGTTGTAATTTTTGTTTTTGCAACTAAACTGATCCATGTATATTTTTATCTTGCCTTGACGAAATCAAAAGGCAAAATATATGCATTATTTTCCCAGTGTAGTCAGATGTGTCATCAACTTCTGCATTTAGCTGTCATTTTAAATTTTCATGTTTAGCGCAATATCTCATGAACTATAACATTTATAGATTTATAGTTACATCTATGAATCTATGAATGTCATCTTATTAGCAATGTTTTAATGAATTTGAAAAAAAGGAAAGTAAACTAAAGTTTGATTTGGTTAATGGAGTTAATATAAATTGTGAGCTCCCCCACCCCCCCCCCCCCCCCACCATAGTATAGTGTTTTTGGCATCATTCAATTTTAATATGTTCTTTACACAGAGAATAACTAGTTAATGACGTCGGATATCTGGAAGTTAAGAATGGGAAATTTTGCAAGGTTTTGATGAGTGGAATTTCTCATTCGGCCTGAACAGGATAAAGCAGATATCCGACGTCATTAACTAGTTATTATCTTTATCCTGCAGACCATAAAAATTATGGATAAAAGCTATTATTTCTGTTATTTCAGCCACATTGTACGATGACCTAGTGGTCATATGAGCACTTTTGCAATGTAGCATATGACTTTATCATATTCTGTCAGTAGAAACGGTAGTTGCAGGATAAACAAGTTTTAATTTAAAATGTTATTTTGAAACAGGCCATTGAACTGGATAATGGGAATGAGACTCTGGACAGGACAACGGCGACTGTTACTGTGGATATTTTGGACAAGAACGACAATATTCCGACATTTTCCAGTCCCTCGTACACTGTGAATCTTACCGAGCAGGACACACTTCAAAACAAAGGCAACACGCAGGTCCCAGATTTGAACATTCAAGTAACGGACGCAGATGATGTGAGTATATTACAAACACTTTCTTTGACTGGTCCAGTGCAGGGGTGGGGAAAAGCCCTTTTTTCCTGGTCTGGGACCGATTCTCGATCTCTGAGACCAAAATTATTTTTTAAAAACGCGCGTTTGCCGGTCCCACTTTTGTCATTCTTGTCGGTCCGAAGCACCTGTCCATTTCTATTATTGGAACAAATTCCTATCTGTCAAGTGGACCGGCCAGCCCATACATCGGTGTTTCAGACGTTTGTGATTTTAAAGTCTGCCTAAGTATATCGCCAGTCACTGAAGTCGGGCCTACAAACTAGTACAGTGCTGAGTAGTGTCAATCGACTGCCACTAGGCTAGACATTTGTCAAAGTCGCTGAGTCGGTCAAGAGATTACACATACATTAACGATAGCACCATTCTTGGTTTAGATCGAGAGCCATCAAGGTATTGCACTCCAATTAAAACAAAGGACCCGGAATTTGCAACTGGTTACAATCAACACCTGTCAACACCTGTGTACGGAGCTCTGTCGGGTCGAGTGTCCTACTCCTAGTCCGAAGCAAGAGGCTTTTGTGCAATACAAACTGCTTAAAATAGCATAAAATATAATGAAATAATCTATAAATGTATTTATTGTTGACTGTTCAATGTAGTGTATCCAATAATTATAAAGGATTTTAAAATTAACAGAAGGTTTCCACCTTCTTTTTTTTAACAAGTGGGAGTAAGCAGAACAGCTACATGTACTGTTATCTCAAGAGCCAGTAGAGGTCAAATTTCATCCAATCAGTGATGACGTTATTACTCTCTTTGTCTAAACATGTGCTAGCTCAGGCTGTCAAACGCTTCAACGGTGCCATCTTTTATTAATTTTCAAGATACAGTACTGAATACTCGTACTTTTTTTTACATATATGGGAATTAAAATTCATAACTTTTATTCCTTTTTTATATTATTTATTCTATTATGTAAAATATATACAATTTGTGGGGGTTTTCACTGATCATATGTGATTATTATTTTTATTTTTTTTATGTTTTCATGTTTATCGTTTCGCGTTCATGATTCAAGATAAAACTATACAAATATCACTATGATTTTTAAAAAACTATTTGGCAAATATCGTTTTTTAAATGGGTTTTATTATTTTTAATCCCCCCCCCTGGTAGTGACGACATCGAGTGGGACCGATTGACAATTTTATTTTTCCCCACCCCTGGTCCAGTGGTTGTCAGATGCTATTGTCGATCCATGTTTCATACAGTTATGGCCCTTGAACTTAGGAGGCATGATTATTTTTTATCCAGACTTTGTTTTCGCAATACCTGAAGATACTGAGATGAAATTTTGTATATATATATATATAACTTTATCATGTACTGTTATAGATCAAGTTTAACTTTCATGGTGATTTACTAATTTTTCACAGAATTATGGCCCTTGAACTTAGGAGATATGAATTGTATTTCCAGACTTTGTTTTTGCAATGCTTGAAGATATTGAGATGAAATTTTGTACATATAGCTTTATCGTGTACTGTTATGCATAAAGTTTAACTTTCATGGCAATTTATCCATTTTTCAGAGAATTGTGGCCCTTGAACTTAGGAGATTTGTTAAGCCCAGTAGGGGACATGTATTGCCGTAGCAGTACTCTCAGAATGTGTGTTAGTATTTGTTTTAATGTTCTATGGTTTCAGGCATCAAATGCCAAATACACACTGGCTATTGAGCGGCAGACATACCCAGCATTCCGTGTGTCTCCTGAGCAGGAGATCTTGGGAAACACAGCTGTTCAGCTGATCATCGTGAACACCAGTTACCTTGACTATGACACACCCATGTACCGCAGACAGGAGCTTGTGGTAAGAGGTCACGAGGACAACGATGATGATGATGATGATGATGATATTATTTTCAATATTATATTGAATTAAAGTTCATCCATACTACTTTTAGATACACACCCATAACAGCTTGATGATGATGATGATGATGATGACGATGATGATGATGATAATGTTTCTATTGTTTTATTCAGTTACTAGATATATATTAAAATAACAGTTTTATAATGGTGATGATAATATGTCTGTTATATAGAGTTACGCTTCAACCATACTACCTATATATATTTTATAAACAGTTTGATGATGATGATGATGATGATATTTTTATTATTATATACAGTTAAAATTCAACCATACTATTTCCTACATATGTATTTATGACCATTTGATGATGATAATGGCAGTGATTATGATGATGATTGTGATGATGATGATGTTAATATTTATATTATTATATACAGTTAGATTTCAACCATACTACTTGCTGGATATGTACCAATAACATTTTGATAATGATAATGATGATTATTATGGCGATGATAATGATGATGATGATATTGATGATGATATTCAGTTAAAGTTCAACCAAACTACTTTATACACATGTACTAATGATGATGATGATGATGATGATGATATCTAGGTGTTAAACTGCCTGAATATTAATGTACAAATTCAATGCAAACCTTCCCTTTCAAGGTGTGCTGGTGTGAAAAATAATGCATGTTACACTTAACAAACAGCTCACGTAAAATAATAATTTTAAGCGTTTTGAGGTGTGCGATTTTTCACTCGCCTTTGTTTTTCAAAAGGCAAGGACTGCAATGTGTATAATTTTTGTCTTTTTAAAACTAAAATACATAATAAACTAACAAACCTTGCTGAATAATCTGAAACAGTGACGACGGTGCTATTCTATATGTTTTTGATAGTTGATTGCAAAAGAATCCCAAAGGACTGATGGCAAGACTCCACTTACTAGTACAGCCACGGTGACCATCAACCTCATTGACCTCAATGATAATTCTCCAATATTTTCTGGTGTTTCATTCAGCAAGTCGCTTCCAGAAAATACCAAAGTGGGTTCCACAATCATCAGATTAACGGTAAGATTGTTATACAGTGTGGTCTTGTAGGAAGATGATTGGTACAGCAACGTGGGCATATTACTTAGGTGTAAGGTAGGACATAGCCCAGTGGTAAAGCACTCGCTTGATGTGCGGTAGGTTTGGGATCAATCCCCATCAGGGAGCCCATTGGGCTCTTTCTCATTCCAGCCAGTGCACCATGACTGGTATATCAAAGGCCATGGTATGTGCTATCCTGTCTGTGGGATGGTGCATATAAAAGATCTCTTGCTACTAATGAAAAATATAGCAGGTTTCCTCTCTAAGATGATATGTAAAAATTACCAGATGTTTGACATCCAATAGCCGATGATTAATAATCAGTGTGCTCTAGTGGTGTCATTTAACAAAACAAACTATAACTTGGGTGTAGAGGCCTTTTAAGAATAGGGAATGAGAAATTCTTTTAGAGCAAAAGCTGACTTTTATATGGCTTATTCTTCCGATACATTGAAATCTTTGCTGTTTTAGTCCCCTACGGATGGGATATGAAAGTATCATGAAGTTCAATATCTAAACATCACAATGCACTTCATGATACATGTGTGTTTGTGAGGTGGTTTCTAAATTAGTTCTTTTTATTTTAGCAACAATATTTATCAAATTATTCAAATTTTATGTATATAATTTGTAAAGTTTGTTTTGGACTTTAGTATAGTTTAAAGCCATATTATCTATTGTATGCAATGAAATAAACATGTGTTATTTTCTGTACAGGCTACGGACAAAGATGAAGGTTCGAATGGGCAAATCCATTACTCAGTCCGTGGCACTGAAGATTCAGTGTAAGTGATACAAGCAGTACGAGTGTGTCTATAGTATTCATATGAGTTTTGTATCATTATGTAAAAGAGATCATAAATATGAATGTGAATCTAAAATAATTCTTTAGAATGTACACTAGACTTGGGTAGTTAGTGATCTATAGACTTATGGATCATGGAAGCTGAAAAAAACAAGACAAGAGGTCATGAATTTGGTGAAGAAAAACCCCCCAATAACCAATTTATCAGTTTTTCAGATAAAGGTGCAAATATTAAAGTTTTAGCATAACAATTTACATAAAAACTGATACTCTCAGACAAAAAACTTAATTTAATATGTAATTTTAGTCATTAAAAAACCTTTAATTATCACAAACATTTTACAAATAAAAAAGCACATGTAGAACAGTTAACTCTGAGTCCTGTCCTGGACGGATGAGCCAGCATAAGTTGACACCTGCGCCCATGACAGGTGTGCTCTACCACAGCATGCTCCGAATGTGCACATTAAGCCCTATGACCCGACCCGACCCGACCCGACCCGATCAGTTAGGTCTTTAACTCACTATTGTATTATTTCTCACAGCTTCAAGGTGAATCCCACAACGGGAGTAGTGACGCTGAACCAACCCCTGGACTATGAGAAGCAGACGGAACATCGTATTCAGTACCTGGCCACCGACATGGGCCAGCCGCCGAGGACAACGGAAGTGGCATTCACCCTGAACGTCCAGAACATCAACGACGTGGGTCCAGAGTTTGACAAAGAGATCTACAGAACGTTTGCCTTTGAGACGAGTTTCGAGCTCAGACCTACGATTCAAGTGAAGGTAGTTCTCTTCTGTGATCAGTTCTCTTCTTTGATCAGTTCTCTTCTTTGATCATTTCTCTTCTGTGATCAGTTCTCTTCTGTGATCAGTTTTCTTCTTTGATCAATTCTCTTCTGTGATCAGTTCTCTTCTTTGATCAATTCTCTTCTGTGATCAGTTCTCTGATCAGTTCTCTTCTGTGATCAGTTCTCTTCTTTGATCAGTTCTCTTGGATCAATTCTCTTCTGTGATCAGTGCTCTTCTTTGATCAGTTCTCTTCTTTGATCAGTTCTTTTCTTTGATCAGTTCTCAGTGACATGTTCTAGATAATTACTCAGTGGTATGTTCTAGATTAATACTTAGTTATATGGTATAGATAAATACTCAGTGATATGTTGTAGATAATTACTCAGTGGTATGTTCTAGATTAATACTTAGTTATATGGTATAGATAAATACTCAGTGATATGTTGTAGATAAATACTCAGTGATATTTTATAGATAAATACTCAGTGATATGTTGTAGATAAATACTGTGATATGTTGTAGATAAATACTCAGTGATATTTTATAGATAAATACTCAGTGATATGTTGTAGATAAATATTGGTATGTTGTAGATAAATACTGTGATATGTTGTAGATAAATACTCAGTGATATTTTATAGATAAATACTCAGTGATATGTTGTAGATAAATACTGTGATATGTTGTAGATAAATACTTGGTGATATTTTATAGATAAATATTCAGTGATGAGTGATATGTTGTAGATACATACTCAGTGATATGTTGTAGATAAATATTCTGTGATATTTTATAGATAAATACTCAGTGATATGTTGTAGATAAATACTCAGTGATGAGTGATATGTTGTAGATAAATACTCAGTGATATGTTGTAGATAAATACTCAGTGATATGTTTCGTATACCTTACACCTCTCAATATATTATGATTAATTCTCAGTGATATGTTGTAGATAACTTTGTTGTAGATATATTATACTACTCAATATATTATGATTAATTCTCAGTGATATGTTGTAGATAACTTTGTTGTAGATATATTATACTACTCAATATATTATGATTAATTCTCAGTGATATGTTGTAGATAACTTTGTTGTAGATATATTATACTACTCAATATGTTTTGATTAATTCTCACTGATATGTTGTAGATGTAGATATATTATACTACTCAATATGTTTTGATTAATTCTCACTGATATGTTGTAGACAATATGTTTTGATTAATTCTCACTGATATGTTGTACTCAATATATTATGATTAATTCTCAGTGATATGTTGTAGATAACTTTGTTGTAGATATATTATACTACTCAATATGTTTTGATTAATTCTCACTGATATGTTGTACTCAATATATTATGATTAATTCTCAGTGATATGTTGTAGATAACTTTGTTGTAGATATATTATACTACTCAATATGTTTTGATTAATTCTCACTGATATGTTGTACTCAATATATTATGATTAATTCTCAGTGATATGTTGTAGATAACTTTGTTGTAGATATATTATACTACTCAATATGTTTTGATTAATTCTCACTGATATGTTGTACTCAATATATTATGATTAATTCTCAGTGATATGTTGTAGATAACTTTGTTGTAGATATATTATACTACTCAATATGTTTTGATTAATTCTCACTGATATGTTGTACTCAATATATTATGATTAATTCTCAGTGATATGTTGTAGATAACTTTGTTGTAGATATATTATACTACTCAATATGTTTTAATTAATTCTCACTGATATGTTGTACTCAATATATTATGATTAATTCTCAGTGATATGTTGTAGATAACATTGTTGTAGATACATTATACTACTCAATATATTATGATTAATTCTCAGTGATATGTTGTAAATAACTTTGTTGTAGATATATTATACTACTCAATATGTTTTGATTAATTCTTTCACACACACCACATTATTTTATTTATATTACATTAAATTATATATATATTGTAGATAATTTATACTACTCAATATGTTTTACTGAACAGAATACTCAAGACCACTCAAAATAATAAAACAAATTTTTGTTTAAAAACTGAGTAACACCGAATATGTTTATGGAAGGCGAGACATGTAATTCAGTGGAATTGTTGTTTTTCATAGTTGTAGAAAAATATTAAGTTTAAGCTTAAGAAAATCATTGTACATTTGTCAAAAATAACAGATGAAATTAACATTGGACATGTTATATTTATTGTGTACAAAGCAGAATATTCAGTCTGTGTTGTTTTATTGTGACAGGCAACAGATCCCGAAGGAGCAACTATAACATACAGAATTCAGAGTGGCAACAGTCCCAACAGTGCCTTTGTGCTGGACAGCGTCAACGGAAAGCTCTCTCTCCAGCAGCTGCTCGACTATGACCAGACAGAAAATAAGGGAGGATTGTAAGTGTTGGTAGATAAAATAGGTTTGTTTTGATTAACGACACCCCTAGAGCACATTGATTTATTAACCATTGGCTAGTGGATGTCACACATTTGGTAATTTTGATATATAGTCTTAGAGAGGAAACCCGTTACATTTTTCAGTTAGTAGCAAGTGATGTTTTATATGCACCATCCCACAGACAGGATAGCACATACCATGACCTTTGATATACCGGTTGTGGTGCACTGGCTGGAATGAGAAATAGCCCAATGGACCCACCAATGGGGATCGATCCTAGACCGATCGCGCATCAAGTGAGCACTTTACCACTGGGTTAAGTTTCGTCCGTAAGTGTTGGTAGAGTCTAACTAGCAAATACCTCCCAATAGGCTAAACAACCAACCCCAGCCCCAAAAAACCCCACCCCCAAAAACCCCATCCCACAATGCCATAGATGGTTGACATGAAATATTATGCCTTGAAATATATAGAGACGGGGCTAGCTCTGCCACTCACCATATATTCACCAATTGTGAATTTTAGGAATAAATTGGCAAATTTTATCATTTTAATTTGGCTAAAAAGATGAATTTAATAATTGATATTTGTTAGAAAATAACAGTGGGTTTTGCATTTTTTGACATAATTTGCATACCCAAAGCTATCTCTAAGATGAGTCATTAACCTTCTTGTGTCTGTGCTCTGTGGCGTAGTGAGGAGAGCCAATATGGGTGGCCCCCCTCCCCCCAATATAAAATCCTTTCTACCCAGTGTCTGTACTGGATGATGTCACAGACCGAGACTTTTTGCAACATCATGCTAACAAAGAAGAAAAAGAAGAAGTTTGTTTTGTTTAACGACACCACTGGAGCACATTGATTATCGGTTATTGGATGTCAAACATTTGGTAATTCTGACTTGTAGTCAACAGAGGAAACCTACTACATTTTTCTAATGCAGCAAGGGATCTTTTATATGCACTTTCCCACAGACAGCAAAGCACATACCACAGCCTTTGATCAGTTGTGGTGCACTGGTTGGAACAAGAAAAAACCCAATCAGTTGAACGGATTCACAGAGGTGGTTTGATGCTAAGAGAGTTGCACAGTAGAGCTGGGTGGTATACTGTAGATACTGTTTGTTATTGATATCATGTCAATACTGATTTACCTTACCAATATACAAGCAAATATGAAAATACTAAAATTTCGGTGTTAAAAAATATTTCCCACCATTTAGTAAAGCACTAACAATATATCTGACAAACGCAAAATGGGTTGGGTATAAATCAGACGACAACCTTATGTATGGAATTTAATTTTATTTAGATTAAATTAATGGGTGAAGCGTAAGTCAGGCATGCATTTAAAGTTGAAAACACCACTCAATATAGGTATTGGTATTGTGTCAATAATGAATGCCGTACCAATACCAAGGTAAATCACCCCCAAAATACCAATATCGATACTGAACCTCAAATTTCAATACCGCCCAGCTCTAGTGCGCAGCATGCTGTCATGTCCACAACAGAATCGAATCACTGCCACACCGTGTGCCATCAAACTTCTTAAGGGTTAGACAAATATATTCTGCTCAATCCCTTTGTGAGTTCTTAAGTGTCTAGCAGTGTACTGAATTAAGATGACTTTCAGTTATTTTGTGTACAAAGAATGCATACAAATAATGCAGCTGTACATGTTTTGTGTTTAAGGATCACTCTTATTATTGAGGCCAATGACAATGGCAGTCCTCCCATGACATCAACTGCTTCTGTTATCATCACAGTTCAGGTAAGAATGACAAAACTGAATCTGTTTTTATTTCATCAGTTAGGACAAATATAATATAGAAATGTTGTTGTTTTTTAAAATTTATTTATAATTTTTTTTTTATCCCTCTCACTCCCTTGAGGTGTGCTTTTTTCATCATTCAACAACATTTTCTATTTTTCTGCATTCTTTTTGTTCAACTCCACATCTCAGGTCTTGTCTATCCAGTCAGCCATGACAGGTCTTGTCTCTGAAGATCACACCCATTCCACACCCTTGCTATTCAGTGATGTCTAATATTTATTTTTACAAATTTGATGTGCTAGATTTCATTAAGCAAAGATTATATGTCCGTTTGATTAATTTGTAGTTTCTTTTAAGAAATGCACATAAAAGTTGTGAAATATGGCACTTGTATTTATAATACACCTATATACAGTGAAACCCCTCAAAATCGGACAACCATGGGACCAAGAAAAAAGTCCGGTTTTGAGAGGTATCTGGTTTACAGAGGTTTCAGTATTGAGGTAAACCATTTGTTGGTTGGTGTTCTCTACAGAACAACAACAAAAAAGGGTTCAAACAATTAGGAAAAATGAATTAAATTCCTAGTTGCTTTGCTGTTCATTGTGGTAATCATGAGACGTACATGTAGGCTATGAAAGGTAGTACATGTGTTTCCTCTAGTTATTTAAACATCAAAGCTGTTAATTAATCACTTAATTGGTATATGTCAACTGCACAACAGTGACACTGGAGCATGCGCATATGTAATTAGCTCTGCATACGCAATCACATTATCGGGTGAGTGGGTATTCAAAGTATAAGTAATGCAGTAATGATTGACATCGGTGTGACTGTCCGGTTTTCTGAGGTAAAATTTGCATTAAAGGAACACAATGGGACCGGATAATTTCATCCGGTGCAGTTTAGAGGGGTTTCTGGTTTAGAGGGGTAAATTTTAGTGTTAAAAGATATGCAAATCATGGGACCGTGTAAAACGTCTGGTTTTCAGGGAATTCTGGTTTACTGATGGTCTGGTTTTGAGGAGTTTCACTGTATACGGTTCTATGTTGACCAAATGTTTGTTTTTATTATTTTAGAATGAAAACAACCATTCTCCACAATTCTCGCAAACAAGTTATTCACAATTGATCAGTGAAATTGCAAAACCTGGTAAGTTTATTTAATTCTTGAAAAAACCCATTTGAGAAATGACCAAATATATTATAAAAAGTATAAAATAATTTGGAGTTAATTTTTCATATTAAATAGAAACTAATGTCTGTTTTGTGGTTGTACTAAGTCATTTCTTCTTTCATGAAATACAGAAAGTATATTTCATATTAAATAGAAACTAATGTCTGTTTTGTGGTTGTACTAAGTCATTTCTTCTTTCATGAAATACAGAAAGTATATTTCATATTAAATAGAAACTAATGTCTGTTTTGTGGTTGTACTAAATAATTTCTTCTTTCATGAAATACAGAAAGTATATTTCATATTAAATAGAAACTAATGTCTGTTTTGTGGTTGTACTAAATAATTTCTTCTTTCATGAAATACAGAAAGTATATTTCATATTAAATAGAAACTAATGTCTGTTTTGTGGTTGTACTAAGTAATTTCTTCTTTCATGAAATACAGAAAGTATATTTCATATTAAATAGAAACTAATGTCTGTTTTGTGGTTGTACTAAATCATTTCTTCTTTCATGAAATACAGAAAGTATATTTCATATTAAATAGAAACTAATGTCTGTTTTGTGGTTGTACTAAATCATTTCTTCTTTCATGAAATACAGAAAGTATATTTCATATTAAATAGAAACTAATGTCTGTTTTGTGGTTGTACTAAGTAATTTCTTCTTTCATGAAATACAGAAAGTATATTTCATATTAAATAGAAACTAATGTCTGTTTTGTGGTTGTACTAAATAATTTCTTCTTTCATGAAATACAGAAAGTATATTTCATATTAAATAGAAACTAATGTCTGTTTTGTGGTTGTACTAAGTAATTTCTTCTTTCATGAAATACAGAAAGTATATTTCATATTAAATAGAAACTAATGTCTGTTTTGTGGTTGTACTAAATAATTTCTTCTTTCATGAAATACAGAAAGTATATTTCATATTAAATAGAAACTAATGTCTGTTTTGTGGTTGTACTAAGTAATTTCTTCTTTCATGAAATACAGAAAGTATATTTCATATTAAATAGAAACTAATGTCTGTTTTGTGGTTGTACTAAATAATTTCTTCTTTCATGAAATACAGAAAGTATATTTCATATTAAATAGAAACTAATGTCTGTTTTGTGGTTGTACTAAATAATTTCTTCTTTCATGAAATACAGAAAGTATATTTCATATTAAATAGAAACTAATGTCTGTTTTGTGGTTGTACTAAGTAATTTCTTCTTTCATGAAATACAGAAAGTATATTTCATATTAAATAGAAACTAATGTCTGTTTTGTGGTTGTACTAAATAATTTCTTCTTTCATGAAATACAGAAAGTATATTTCATATTAAATAGAAACTAATGTCTGTTTTGTGGTTGTACTAAATAATTTCTTCTTTCATGAAATACAGAAAGTATATTTCATATTAAATAGAAACTAATGTCTGTTTTGTGGTTGTACTAAGTAATTTCTTCTTTCATGAAATACAGAAAGTATATTTCATATTAAATAGAAACTAATGTCTGTTTTGTGGTTGTACTAAGTAATTTCTTCTTTCATGAAATACAGAAAGTATATTTCATATTAAATAGAAACTAATGTCTGTTTTGTGGTTGTACTAAATAATTTCTTCTTTCATGAAATACAGAAAGTATATTTCATATTAAATAGAAACTAATGTCTGTTTTGTGGTTGTACTAAGTAATTTCTTCTTTCATGAAATACAGAAAGTATATTTCATATTAAATAGAAACTAATGTCTGTTTTGTGGTTGTACTAAGTAATTTCTTCTTTCATGAAATACAGAAAGTATATTTCATATTAAATAGAAACTAATGTCTGTTTTGTGGTTGTACTAAGTAATTTCTTCTTTCATGAAATACAGAAAGTATATTTCATATTAAATAGAAACTAATGTCTGTTTTGTGGTTGTACTAAGTAATTTCTTCTTTCATGAAATACAGAAAGTATATTTCATATTAAATAGAAACTAATGTCTGTTTTGTGGTTGTACTAAATAATTTCTTCTTTCATGAAATACAGAAAGTATATTTCATATTAAATAGAAACTAATGTCTGTTTTGTGGTTGTACTAAGTAATTTCTTCTTTCATGAAATACAGAAAGTATATTTCATATTAAATAGAAACTAATGTCTGTTTTGTGGTTGTACTAAGTAATTTCTTCTTTCATGAAATACAGAAAGTATATTTCATATTAAATAGAAACTAATGTCTGTTTTGTGGTTGTACTAAGTAATTTCTTCTTTCATGAAATACAGAAAGTATATTTCATATTAAATAGAAACTAATGTCTGTTTTGTGGTTGTACTAAATAATTTCTTCTTTCATGAAATACAGAAAGTATATTTCATATTAAATAGAAACTAATGTCTGTTTTGTGGTTGTACTAAATCATTTCTTCTTTCATGAAATACAGAAAGTATATTTCATATTAAATAGAAACTAATGTCTGTTTTGTGGTTGTACTAAGTAATTTCTTCTTTCATGAAATACAGAAAGTATATTTCATATTAAATAGAAACTAATGTCTGTTTTGTGGTTGTACTAAGTAATTTCTTCTTTCATGAAATACAGAAAGTATATTTCATATTAAATAGAAACTAATGTCTGTTTTGTGGTTGTACTAAATCATTTCTTCTTTCATGAAATACAGAAAGTATATTTCATATTAAATAGAAACTAATGTCTGTTTTGTGGTTGTACTAAATCATTTCTTCTTTCATGAAATACAGAAAGTATATTTCATATTAAATAGAAACTAATGTCTGTTTTGTGGTTGTACTAAATCATTTCTTCTTTCATGAAATACAGAAAGTATATTTCATATTAAATAGAAACTAATGTCTGTTTTGTGGTTGTACTAAGTCATTTCTTCTTTCATGAAATACAGAAAGTATATTTCATATTAAATAGAAACTAATGTCTGTTTTGTGGTTGTACTAAATAATTTCTTCTTTCATGAAATACAGAAAGTATATTTCATATTAAATAGAAACTAATGTCTGTTTTGTGGTTGTACTAAATAATTTCTTCTTTCATGAAATACAGAAAGTATATTTCATATTAAATAGAAACTAATGTCTGTTTTGTGGTTGTACTAAATAATTTCTTCTTTCATGAAATACAGAAAGTATATTTCATATTAAATAGAAACTAATGTCTGTTTTGTGGTTGTACTAAATAATTTCTTCTTTCATGAAATACAGAAAGTATATTTCATATTAAATAGAAACTAATGTCTGTTTTGTGGTTGTACTAAATCATTTCTTCTTTCATGAAATACAGAAAGTATATTTCATATTAAATAGAAACTAATGTCTGTTTTGTGGTTGTACTAAATCATTTCTTCTTTCATGAAATACAGAAAGTATATTTCATATTAAATAGAAACTAATGTCTGTTTTGTGGTTGTACTAAATCATTTCTTCTTTCATGAAATACAGAAAGTATATTTCATATTAAATAAATGCAGAAAAGATTAAAATTATTTTTGATGTTTCAGTAAATGCAAAAAATTAGGTATGTAATAAAACTATGTAAAACAAATATTTTCATGAAATATTAGAAGCAATTTGTATTTGATAAAAGAAGAATTCCGCAGAGTTTCAGTTTGTGAGTTTGTAAGCAAAAATTGACAATGTGTCTGCTGTCCCTGGAAGACATTTTATATATGATGTTTCAAGAAAAATGGAAATACTATTTGATGTTACATGAAATATAGATACTAATTTATTGATGTTTCAAAAAATATATAAAATCCTTTTCTGTTTTCTGTTTATTGTTTGATGATAAAATGTAATGTTTTTTATTTAATGTTTTGAAAAACATATAATGTATTTCAGATTATTTATAAGATAATGTCTGTATTTAATTTTTTTCAGGAACTTATGTTCTTAAGATTAATGCATCAGATGCTGATACCGGACTAAATGGGAAGATTTTATATAGTATTGCATCAGGTGGAGATGAAAACTTTGATTTGAATATGAACACAGGAGTTCTTACCATCAGCAACAAAGTCAGCTTTGATTATGATGTCGTTAAAAAATATGACTTGAAAGTGAGTTTATTTCCTGGCACTTTTTTCAAGTAATTAGGACTAATTGTGACCTTCCTGTACCTGAAATATATATATATGGATAGGTTAATTAATCATCGGCTATTGGATGTTAAACATTTGGTAATTCTGACATATAGTCATCAGAGGTAGGAATGAGAAAAAACACAATCAACTGAATGGATTCACCAAGGTGGTTCAATTCTGTGATGCAGGCACCTCAAGCAAGCACTCAACCAACTGAGGTAAATCCCAGCCCTGTTTATAGAAAAGATTCCTTGCTTCTGTTTGGTATGGGGCCAAGACGTAGCCCAGTGGTAATTAAAGCACTCGCTTGATCTGCAATTGGTATTGAATCATCCCCGTTGCGGTATTTCTAGGTCCAGCCAGTGCTCCACAACTGGTGAAACAAAGTATGTACTATCCTGTCTGTAGGATGCTGCTTATAAAAGATCCCTTGCTGCTAATCGGAAAGAGTAGCTCATTGTATGACTGCAGCAGATTTTCTCTCATCTTTTCTGTGCAGTCTTAAACCATACATGTATATCTGATGCCATGTGTTGAATTCTTAAATAAAACATTACTTCCTTCCTGTTTGGTATGGCTAGCCTATTTGAGCTGCAGGTTTTCTCTCTGAGAGTTTAGACCAAGGGTCATAATGAAATGTATTCATACGTAGTTAAAACAAATATTTAGTTTTTAATTCCATTCCCAGGTAATTATGGACTGAAGGTCTAGACTGGGAGTGAAGTTTTTAGGGGGTTTAAGTCATGGCTCCTTGGAAAATATGTTATATAAAAAAAGAAAATTCACTTTGAGCAGCATGCACCCCAAACCTCCCCAGTGCACATGTACCCGCCTAGGCAAAACAGAAAAGCTGTGTTCATATTAAGTGTCAGTTTTTAAAGGAAGAATTCCCAGTTTGAACATGTGTCATTTTAATTTTCTTATATTATATGTTGTTCATTACAATGTATTCTCCTAACCAATAAGACTTATAACACTGAGTTTTAGCATAAAGCACACATTGTGAAGGCTACTGACAGTTTTCACAACTATTTTGTTCTAACCACAGGTGTATGCGACTGGCAGTTTTCACAACTATTTTGTTCTAACCACAGGTGTATGCTACTGACAGTTTTCACAACTATTTTGTTCTAACCACAGGTGTATGCAACTGGCAGTTTTCACAACTATTTTGTTCTAACCACAGGTGTATGCTACTGACAGTTTTCACAACTATTTTGTTCTAACCACAGGTGTATGCGACTGGCAGTTTTCACAACTATTTTGTTCTAACCACAGGTGTATGTGACTGGCAGTTTTCACAACTATTTTGTTCTAACCACAGGTGTATGTGACTGGCAGTTTTCACAACTATTTTGTTCTAACCACAGGTGTATGCGACTGACCAAGGAACACAGCCTAGGACAGCAACCAGCAAGGTGGAAATTACAATATCAGATGCAAACAACAAAGTTCCAGTCTTTGAGTCTCTCAATTATCATCGTAATATTGAAGAAAGTATGTAACTCATTTTATAAGAATAAGCCTCTGATTACAGTTATCTTCCCATTTGGTTGTCCAAAATCTGGAAATTTGTCAGCGCAAGTAGTCTGCAGTTTGACTGTGATTATTTCATAGCAGACAGCTATGAAGTGGCAACAATTTGACTGCAGTTGACGGGAGAGCATGTAGTTTGTAAACATGTGTAACTTGTTGACATTGAAGACTTGTTTGTGGTAATTCCGGCCATGCAAAAGTAGTGCTTTTTGTGTAAAATGGGTGTACTCTGGCCAGGTTTAGAGGGTGTGTTTGTTTAAACCAATATCCTGGGAGAAAGAGCTGGACAACAGGGGTTGTCCTTTTCAGGGTATGTGTCCCCCAGGCAGGCAAAGGTTCATACAAAAATCCACGGGCCTGCTGATATTAATAAAAATGTTATAGCCACTAAGGCTATATAGAAACATGTAGCATAATTAATTGTAGCCAGAATTGTTTGTCATACTTTGTGAATTTATCGATGTCACATATTGTATAAAATTGTGCAGAGTAGCAAAGCAATTTTATACTAAATTTATGACTGTTATACATTGATAAATTAAAAAAAAAAAGACAAACAATTCTTATAATTACAAACAACACAACTTATTTAGTTAAAAATAGACGTAAATAAGTTTCAAACATCCTTTCCATGACCTGTTTTATGAGCGTTGCCAATGTTGATATTGGTTGGAGTGGTCACAGCTGGAAGTTGTTGTCACACAGTCTGGTACAGAGATCCTGTGCTGCTAGAATGTTGATATTGGTTGGAGTGGTCACAGCTGGAAGTTGTTGTCACACAGTCTGGTACAGAGATCCTGTGCTGCTAGAATGTTGATATTGGTTGGAGTGGTCACAGCTGGAAGTTGTTGTCACACAGTCTGGTACAAAGATCCTGTGCTGCTAGAATGTTGATATTGGTTGGAGTGGTCACAGCTGGAAGTTGTTGTCACACAGTCTGGTACAGAGATCCTGTGCTGCTAGAATGCACGCTTGACCTTAACCTTTTTTAGTGGTAGCCAGTCGGGCTATCAGGTTATAAAATCTGGTAGCCCCCAGTAAAAGTTGGTAGCCCCATAATTTTAATACATTACAAAAAGAGAGAAAATATTAAAATAATTTATTTTTATTTAAACATGTTTTAGGGTTTTTTAAAATCATGAAAAATATACCATGAAATATACACTTGTACATGTTGATTTCAGAGTAACTGGACATGTAAAACAAATATTTAGTAGCCCGGTGGCTATCAGCTTTAGACTGAGCAAACATTTGGTAGCCAAAAAAGCCTGGGCTACCGCGAAGGTCGAGCCCTGTAGAGTAGCCCATGAAGTGTCAGCAGCAGATTTCCTCTCTCATTACCTTAAGTTTGTTTGAACGACACCACTGGAGCACTTTGATTTATTATTCATTGGCTATTGGATGTCAAACATTTGGTAATTTATATATAGTCTTAGAGGAAACCCTTTACACTTTTACATTAGCAGCAAGGGATCTTTTATATGTTCCATCCCACCGACAGCATAACACAGCTTTTGATATACCAGTCATGGGGAACTGGTTGGGTCGGGCAAAAGCAAAATTCCCATCAGAAAATGAGTCCACCAAGGGGTTTTGATCCTTCGACCCAAGCACGTCAGGTGAATGCTCTACCAACTGAGCTAGATGCCACCTATTTCATTATCTGTGTGGTAATTAACCATGTATCAGATACTGTATGACTGTAAACAAAAATTGATTCTGTCATTAAATTAAGCATTTCTGATTTTTTTTTGTTTTTTGTTTTTGTTTTTTTTCAATTGACAACTATTTTGATGTTTTATTTTTCACAGCTAAACCCATTGGTACGTCCATCCTGTTTGTTATCGCGACAGACGCTGATGGTGACCACCAGCTAGAATATTCAATTTTAACCAAAACTGTCCAGGCTCGAAACAGTGGGGGCAGCTTCATCCATTCTATTAGCCTCTTTGATTATAGGGTAAGTATAGTTAGGCTGTATGCCTACTATTAGCCTCTTTGATTATAGGGTAAGTACAGTTAGGCTATATGCCTACTATTAGCCTCTTTGATTATAGGGTAAGTACAGTTAGGCTGTATGCCTACTATTAGCCTCTTTGATTATAGGGTAGGTACAGTTAGGCTGTATGCCTACTATTAGCCTCTTTGATTATAAGGTAAGTACAGTTAGGCTGTATGCCTACTATTAGCCTCTTTGATTATAGGGTAGGTACAGTTAGGCAATATGCCTACTATTAGCCTCTTTGATTATAGGGTAAGTACAGTTAGGCAATATGCCTACTATTAGCCTCTTTGATTATAAGGTAAGTACAGTTAGGCAATATGCCTACTATTAGCCTCTTTGATTATAAGGTAAGTACAGTTAGGCTATATGCCTACTATTAGCCTCTTTGATTATAGGGTAGGTACAGTTAGGCTGTATGCCTACTATTAGCCTCTTTGATTATAGGGTAAGTACAGTTAGGCAATATGCCTACTATTAGCCTCTTTGATTATAGAGTAGGTACAGTTAGGCTGTATGCCTACTATTAGCCTCTTTGATTATAGGGTAAGTACAGTTAGGCAATATGCCTACTATTAGCCTCTTTGATTATAAGGTAAGTACAGTTAGGCTGTATGCCTACTATTAGCCTCTTTGATTATAGGGTAGGTACAGTTAGGCAATATGCCTACTATTAGCCTCTTTGATTATAGGGTAAGTACAGTTAGGCAATATGCCTACTATTAGCCTCTTTGATTATAGAGTAGGTACAGTTAGGCTGTATGCCTACTATTAGCCTCTTTGATTATAGGGTAAGTACAGTTAGGCAATATGCCTACTATTAGCCTCTTTGATTATAAGGTAAGTACAGTTAGGCTGTATGCCTACTATTAGCCTCTTTGATTATAGGGTAGGTACAGTTAGGCAATATGCCTACTATTAGCCTCTTTGATTATAGGGTAAGTACAGTTAGGCAATATGCCTACTATTAGCCTCTTTGATTATAAGGTAAGTACAGTTAGGCAATATGCCTACTATTAGCCTCTTTGATTATAAGGTAAGTACAGTTAGGCTATATGCCTACTATTAGCCTCTTTGATTATAGGGTAGGTACAGTTAGGCTGTATGCCTACTATTAGCCTCTTTGATTATAGGGTAAGTACAGTTAGGCAATATGCCTACTATTAGCCTCTTTGATTATAGAGTAGGTACAGTTAGGCTGTATGCCTACTATTAGCCTCTTTGATTATAGGGTAAGTACAGTTAGGCAATATGCCTACTATTAGCCTCTTTGATTATAGGGTAAGTACAGTTAGGCAATATGCCTACTATTAGCCTCTTTGATTATAGGGTAAGTACAGTTAGGCTATATGCCTACTATACATGTATGTGTTATGCTATGCCACTGTATATCGGTGGTTTTAGTGCTTTGATTTGCCGATGTATATCAGTGATTTTAGTGCTATGATTCTTCCTTGCATTTATGATTTGTCTACTGTGGGTTATTTGTAAGTTCATTGAACTAAAGTTTCGATATGTTTAAACGAAATACATCATCTGATGTATTCAATCACTGTTAAAATTAAGTCATGGCATCGTAAAAGTTTACATTTTTACGATATTCCAAGAAATGCCACAGTAATTGTAGATACCATTTATATTATCACTCGTTGTTTAAATACCTATCTAACTTGCTTTCATTTGTTAGATATGTTTTTTTAACAACTCGCTGTAAAATAAAATATGGTATCAAACAGCCCCTTATTTAGTGTCTTCTATATATTTTGTACTAAAAGCTTGATGTAACATCTCTGTTTGAACACTGTGCAGAAAGCGTTTAAGATTGACAAGACGTCAGGACTCATCAAGACGGCCATGAATCTGAGTCGAGATCTTACGGCCGAGATTCAATTTGCTGTTCAAGTGCAGGATGTGAAATCCGCTACAGGGATGCAGACAGCAACAAGTAGGTTTATTTCTCTCTCACCTTCACAAAGGTACGTTTTATTTCTCCCAACCTACACCAATTTATATCTCAATGACGTGATGTGATGTATGATTAAAAACTCACTTGTAATATAAATGGTCTCCCAAGGACACTCTGTTAATATTCTCTATGTCACACTTTTAGGGGTTTAATAAAATAAATATTTATGATAATATAAGTATATATATATATATATATATACAGTTGAATCTCGTTGGCTCGAACCCCGTCGGTGCTCGAGAAAGTGTTCGACCCATCGGGTAGTTCGACTGAACCATTCGGTCAACATCGGATATTTCCGTAACATAAGTTAGAAAGTTGAATTAGATAGGTGTCAGGACGTTTCGGCCCCAGTACATGTTCGGCCCCAAACCGTTTCGGCCCCTAATGCAATATACAGCGATCTAGTGTTCGTGTATACAGATATATGCTGTAATTGGTATAGTAACACCGGTAATAATATAAATAAAATACAAATTTGTAACATTAATTTGTCGAATAACATTCATTGCGCGCGCGCGTGCACACACACACACATGCGCGCGCGCATACATACAACAGGCCTACATACATATTATACACCGTGACACGCACACACATACACACATAAACATGTACGTCATCGCGTTCATGTAGAATATCACTGATAAAGCGAAACTTACGTTTAGTATGTTTAGACTTTCATGTTTGTATATTACGTTTTAACATTGTTTCATTAACGATTCAAGTGGTAGAGAGTGATACAAGACAGAACTTACCTGACGACTCGGTTAGAGTTACGAATCAACCCTGTTCAAAACGACTCGGGTGAACTAGTAATAAGGGCGAAACGACCTGTTACCATATTATTTTGGTAACTGCTTCCCGCCAAGGCCAATTGTTTGACTGGTATTACGCTTCATTGAAAAGGCACCGTGACACTAGCTGTACTTGAAAGACTTTTACCAATAGCTGCTGGCTGAACACACACCATGACAGGTATGGCAAAGAAAGGATTGCTTGGCTAGTGTCGCGATTCTCCGATCCATCTATAACTCGTTTCGCCTAAATTATTATAATCCAAAGGTTGTAATAACCAACTGCGTAAGCGTGGCAATTGTAGGTCCTATTTGGTTGTTTTCCATTTGATATTTAATGTATCACCAGTTCGAGGGAAATATAGCTAATAACACAGACGGGACCGATAATTTAGTTCGAGCGAAGCCTTATAGTCAACTCTGGACGTATTCGACCCATCATCAGTTAATATAAGGGTTTACCGGACAAAAAACTCGGGACTTCGTTTTTGGTTCGAGCGTTGCGGTGTGATCGACCCTTCCGAGGTCGAGCCAACGAGATTTTACTGTATATATTTACTTAACCAAAAAAGTTTAGCAAGTTTTTGTAAATGACTGTTGCTTCCAAATAAATTAAAATAAAATGATAAAACTTGGTAATATGTTAGTTGCATATGCCCTGTCGCTTTGGGTAATGAAAAGAACATCATTTGTCATATCGCACGCCGCGATGTGTACTGCACGTGCAAACGCGGTGCGCTCGTGCTGTCGCAGAAGCGCATGCAATACGGATGTATTGAAATCACATTTTGATGCACTGAACCAACATTATCCAAAAACAAAAGGAAGAATTTATCCTGTTATAATGGGTCGCCGTCCAGGCTTAACGGAAAATCAACGTCATGAAGCAACGGGACGGCTTAACGCCGGCCAATGCGTACATGACGTCGCTCAGTACTTTCGTGTTCATGACAGTACCATATCACGACTCTGACAACGCATACACCAAACTGGGCCAGTGCGAGATCGACCATGTTCTGGTAGACCACGATTAACTACTCCAAGGGAAGATAGGTATTTAGTGACGTCATCTCGACATCACAGGTTCGAAAGTGCTCCTCATTTAGCCCATACTTTGCAGCAAACCACAGCCACTAGAATTCATGCTCAAACTGTCCGTAACCGTCTCCATGCTGCTGGATTACAAGCACGTCACCCTGTTGTTGCTGTTCCCCTGACAGCGCGTCACATTCAGGAACGTCTGAGATGGGCCAGAATACACCAACACTGCCGACGCAGACAATGGGATCAGACATTATTCACAGACGAATCCAGGTTTTGTGTTCAGTTTTCGGATGGTAGGCGTCGTGTATGGAGGCGGCGGGGAAAACGATATGATGCAGACAACGTCATTCAGCATGACCGATATGGCGGTGGCAGCGTCATGGTCTGGGCCGGCATTCATGGTGGAGGTAAAACAGATCTCGTTTTCATTCACGGAAACATGACTGCTCAACGTTACTGCGACGAGATCATTACACCAGTGGTCATTCCATTCCTGCAGCAGCATCCTGGCTTTCTGTTTCAACATGACAACGCTAGACCACATACCGCTAGGCTAACCACTAATCTTCTTGAGCGGAACCACATCCAAGTGTTGAACTGGCCACCAAAGTCCCCTGACTTGTCCCCAATTGAGCATGCATGGGACCTACTGGGCCGTAGGGTACGCGAAAACCATCCTCATATCCTTAATGTCCATGACCTACAAATTGCTCTGAACAGGGAATGGAACGCAATTACTGTTCCTGAGTTTAATGGTCTCATTAGAAGCATGAGACGACGATGTACTGCTGTCATCAATGCCGCTGGTGCACACACACATTATTGAGCCTCTCTCAACATTTTGGTAGATGTACCCCTCCGTTTCATCAGTTGACATTAAAGTGACGACGTTGACACCATGACAACGTGTTACTGCTGGCTACATTCAGAAATGCTGTATCAATGAAATAATGTGTACAAATAAATTCTACATCCAATCAGGTTGTCTGTATTTCATATCTTGTACGTAATTGCTAAACTTATTTGGCACAGTATATATATATATATATATTTGTTTTCCATTAACAGCCTCTGTGAACATCATCATCTTGGCTAGCAATGTATCGACTATCGTGTTTGATCCCCCATGGACCAAGCTCCGACCGATTCATCAGTTCATGGTCCCGGAAGGCATCCGCGGTGAACCAATCACCACGCTGATAGCCAGAGACCCAGTCTGTGCATGCACTCTGAGAGACTACCAGATTATACCTGGATCAGCCAGACCAGAAAATGTCTTCCGTGTCAACAGAATAACAGGTTTGTTTTACTCAATTATCATTATAGTCAACTACAGGCCTCAGACTAGGAATAAAATGTTTTAGCCAATTTTAAAATATGTAGCAGGGCTTCTAGATTATGGTAGCCCCATTCCCATGGCTAGTGATAGTCAATGTTGGGCTAGTAATAACTACTATTGCCATTCCCAATGGCTAGTGAAATTTTTTTGTCAAATGCTGCATTTAAGACTATTTTGTAAATATAAATGTCCTGCCCCCTCCACCCCCCCCAAAAAAAAAAAAATCAAAAAAAAATCTAAGGGTTTGTAAGCTCTATCTCCCTCTTTAGGTGACATATTCAGTTATTAGTATTAGTAAAGTTGTATTTACTTAAAGTAGGGCTAGTGAATTTTTAATCATGGCGAGTACATATTTAAAAACACTGATACCATGGCTAGTGGATTGAAACACATTTCTAGAAGCCTTGAATGTATAGTATATTTTTGAAAGTTGTTTAAAAGTGGCTAATTTAAAGAGAATTTTATCAGCCAAATAATAAATGTTGTAACCATTTTTGTATAATTTGGCTAATTTGGCGACGGACATGGTGAGTCCAGAATCTGTTCTATAATACGCAAGACCTTTTTAACAGTTTTCAATCCTTCTGATCGCTTACTCAATGTCAAATAACACAATGATGTTCTTGCCCTCATGTTCAGTCGACTACCATACAAAAGCCTTTAGGGGTGCAGCCATCATTGTGATCATGTTCAGTCGACTACCATACAAAAGCCTTTAGGGGTGCAGCCATCATTGTGATCATGTTCAGTCGACTACCATACAAAAGCCTTTAGGGGTGCAGCCATCATTGTGACCATGTCACTTAATATAACACAGAAGTGGCTATATATATTATGTGTATCACAGCTGTGTATGTAGTCTCGACTAATAAGGGCTGGCTATATGCACAACAGTCATACTTTTTGAGGAAATCCCAGTGTAAAGTCACCACACCCCATTCAAGCAAGTGTCACATCTAATATTTATAGGGTAATAATTAAATATTCTTTGCATCTATACACTTTATGGCAATCTGATTGGTCCAGAGGTGCTTACTTTTTTTCGTTCATATCTCGATGAACCGAAAAAAATTAAGCCACGCCTACTACTACCCCCCCCCCCCCACTGACTCGCACTACTTTTGCGCAACAAGCCGGATTATTCTGACAATCATATTTAGATATTTTGAAGAAAACACTTACGATAAATTAATGGTAAATGCTATAGCAGAGTAGACATGTAGATATATACGCAATGATTTTTAAAAAAAACCCCACACACCCCAAAACCCCAACCTCTTCGCTAATCATGACATGAGACTCGGTCGGTGGCCAAAGAAATCATGTAGGAAACTTCACTTCTGTAACTTACTTGTAAGCGGTGTTCTACAGCTGTTGTTGAATATTAAACGGTTCCACCAACAGCATAAATGTTAGACACGTTCTCTTAGTTCACTTTCATAAAATATAAACTAAACACGAATAGGACAATTCCTTCCAATATAACTAAACGATCCGTAAAAATGCACTGCAGCTAAAGGAAATGACATCATTTACAAAAACATCACCTGATTCAAATGATAGTGAATGAACGTTCGCATTCTTACGCGACATAAGTATCAATGAAGTTTACACAAACAATACTACAGGCGTATTTAAAGCTAAACAAAATAAATTCAGTTATGTATTGTTAAAGTATGCATATAAATTTAATTATAAGATTTGATCGCAATTATTTTTTGGTTCATGCAAGTATGAACCGAAAAACGATGTGCACACTTTTGTATGACCCTCTACGCGGGCTCATACAATGTGCACATCGTTTTTTCGGTTCATACTTGCATGAACCAAAAAATAATTGTGGTCAATTCTTAATTAAACGAGCTTCCATTTCATATCATGTTTATGTCCTGAGTGAAATAATTGTCATTTGTCATGAGCTTTAGCGACCGACAATGAAAATTATTTCACAAGGGACATAAACACGATACAAAATGGTAGTGAGTTTAATATCCTATTTATTATTCCTAATTGTTTTTAATTTATATCACTCAACTATAGTTTGACTGACATTCTGGTAAAGTAGTTGTGTGCCAATCTTATGATGTCATCAAATGATGTCAAAACGTTATGTCCCACTTTATGAACCGAGATATTTATAACCATATGAGTAATAAGATTTAATTAAGCAGTTGAGTGGGGGCAGCTTTTAATTCACCTTTCTGGCCACTTCATATTCACGTAAACCTTGCCAAATAACCTTGTTATATAACAAAATATCAGTTATGCTTCATGAATTTTATTTGAATTCAGGTACAGTGACTATTGTCGAAAATAAAGACCTTGATTATGAATCGAATACGAGGATTTTCACTGTGCAGGTTGTAGCTACCAGTGTGGACAGGCGTACAGCTGTGACCACCATTCGAGTAGAAATCAGTGACATAAACGACAATCCACCACAGTTTGAAGAGGTAGGAAGCAAGAAATTAAACAAGTTTGTTTTGTTTAACGACACAACTAGAACACATTGATTGATTAATCATTGGCTATTAGATGTCGAAGATTTGGTAATTTTGACATTTAGTCTTAGAGAGGAAATCCACTACATTTTTCCATTAGTAGCAAGGGATCTTTTATATTCACCATCCCACAGGCAGGATAGCACATACCACTACCTATAAAAGATCCCTTGCTACTAATTAAAAAATGTAGCGGGTTTCCTCTCTAATATGTCAAAATTACCAAATGTTTGACACCCATTAGCTGATGATTAATTAACCAATGTTCTCTGGTGGTGTTGTGAAACAAAACGAATGTTAAATTGCTATAAATTAATTTGAACTATTGTCAGTGTACCAGCTACTGTTGTCCAGGAAACATGTGTGTGGTCCTTCTGTAATAGGGATTAATTTGAACTATTGTCAGTGTACCAGCTACTGTTGTCCAGGAAACGTGTGTGGTCCTTCTGTAATAGGGATTAATTTGAACTATTGTCAGTGTACCAGCTACTGTTGTCCAGGAAACATGTGTATGGTCCTTCTGTAGTAGGGATTAATTTGAACTATTGTCAGTGTACCAGCTACTGTTGTCCAGGAAACATTGTGTGGTCCTTCTGTAATAGGGATTGATTTGAACTATTGTCAGTGTACCAGCTACTGTTGTCCAGGAAACATGTGTGTGGTCCTTCTATAATTGGGATTGATTTGAACTATTGTCAGTGTACCAGCTACTGTTGTCCAGGAAACGTGTATGGTCCTTCTATAATAGGGATTCATTTGAACTATTGTCAGTGTACCAGCTACTGTTGTCCAGGAAACATGTGTATGGTCCTTCTATAATAGGGATTAATTTGAACTATTGTCAGTGTACCAGCTACTGTTGTCCAGGAAACATGTGTGTGGTCCTTCTGTAATAGGGATTAATTTGAACTATTGTCAGTGTACCAGCTACTGTTGTCCAGGAAACATGTGTGTGGTCCTTCTGTAATAGGGATTAATTTGAACTATTGTCAGTGTACCAGCTACTGTTGTCCAGGAAACATGTGTGTGGTCCTTCTGTAATAGGGATTAATTTGAACTATTGTCAGTGTACCAGCTACTGTTGTCCAGGAAACGTGTGTGGTCCTTCTGTAATAGGGATTAATTTGAACTATTGTCAGTGTACCAGCTACTGTTGTCCAGGAAACATGTGTGTGGTCCTTCTGTAATAGGGATTAATTTGAACTATTGTCATTGTACCAGCTACTGTTGTCCAGGAAACATGTGTCTGGTCCTTCTGTAATAGGGATGCATTTGAACTATTATCAGTGTACCAGCTACTGTTGTCCAGGAAACGTGTATGGTCCTTCTGTAATAGGGATGAATTTGAACTATTGTCAGTGTACCAGCTACTGTTGTCCAGGAAACATGTGTCTGGTCCTTCTGTAATAGGGATGCATTTGAACTATTGTCAGTGTACCAGCTACTGTTGTCCAGGAAACGTGTATGGTCCTTCTGTAATAGGGATGAATTTGAACTATTGTCAGTGTACCAGCTACTGTTGTCCAGGAAACATGTGTATGGTCCTTCTGTAATAGGGATGAATTTGAACTATTGTCAGTGTACCAGCTACTGTTGTCCAGGAAACATGTGTATGGTCCTTCTGTAATAGGGATTAATTTGAACTATTGTCAGTGTACCAGCTACTGTTGTCCAGGAAACATGTGTATGGTCCTTCTGTAATGGGGATTAATTTGAACTATTGTCAGTGTACCAGCTACTGTTGTCCAGGAAACGTGTATGGTCCTTCTGTAATAGGGATTAATTTGAACTATTGTCAATGTACCAGCTACTGTTGTCCAGGAAACATGTGTATGGTCCTTCTGTAATAGGGATTACCATTGTCAGTGTACCAGCTACTGTTGTCCAGGAAACATGTGTATGGTCCTTCTGTAATAGGGATTAATTTGAACTATTGTCAGTGTACCAGCTACTGTTGTCCAGGAAACGTGTATGGTCCTTCTGTAATAGGGATTAATTTGAACTATTGTCAGTGTACCAGCTACTGTTGTCCAGGAAACATGTGTATGGTCCTTCTGTAATAGGGATTAATTTGAACTATTGTCAGTGTACCAGCTACTGTTGTCCAGGAAACATGTGTATGGTCCTTCTGTAATAGGGATTAATTTGAACTATTGTCAGTGTACCAGCTACTGTTGTCCAGGAAACGTGTATGGTCCTTCTGTAATAGGGATTAATTTGAACTATTGTCAGTGTACCAGCTACTGTTGTCCAGGAAACATGTGTATGGTCCTTCTGTAATAGGGATTAATTTGAACTAGTGTCAGTGTACCAGCTACTGTTGTCCAGGAAACGTGTGTGGTCCTTCTGTAATAGGGATTAATTTGAACTATTGTCAGTGTACCAGCTACTGTTGTCCAGGAAACATGTGTATGGTCCTTCTGTAATAGGGATTAATTTGAACTATTGTCAGTGTACCAGCTACTGTTGTCCAGGAAACATGTGTGTGGTCCTTCTGTAATAGGGATTAATTTGAACTATTGTCAGTGTACCAGCTACTGTTGTCCAGGAAACGTGTGTGGTCCTTCTGTAATAGGGATTAATTTGAACTATTGTCAGTGTACCAGCTACTGTTGTCCAGGAAACATGTGTGTGGTCCTTCTGTAATAGGGATTAATTTGAACTATTGTCAGTGTACCAGCTACTGTTGTCCAGGAAACATGTGTGTGGTCCTTCTGTAATAGGGATTAATTTGAACTATTGTCAGTGTACCAGCTACTGTTGTCCAGGAAACATGTATGGTCCTTCTGTAATAGGGATTACTATTGTCAGTGTACCAGCTACTGTTGTCCAGGAAACATGTATGGTCCTTCTGTAATAGGGATTACTATTGTCAGTGTACCAACTACTGTTGTCCAGGAAACATGTGTATGGTCCTTCTGTAATAGGGATTACTATTGTCAGTGTACCAGCTACTGTTGTCCAGGAAACGTGTGTATGGTCCTTCTGTAATAGGGATTACTATTGTCAGTGTACCAGCTACTGTTGTCCAGGAAACGTGTGTGGTCCTTCTATAATAGGGATTAATTTGAACTATTGTCAGTGTACCATTCTATAATTGGGATGAATTTGTTTGGGTAGAACTACGGTTGACAAAGATAGATGCTTCCTGATATAGCTGAAACTAGTAGCCTACACCCATCTTCTGATGTACATGAAGGGTGCACCATGGTAGTAATTATATCCATGGTATCCATGTTGATTATAATGTTGTGTGTAGCAGTTTTAGCCACATATATATTACTATAATTGTCATTTGTGGGATATGGAAAGGGATGCACATGAGTAGCTGAGTATATCAGTGGGCCCATTCTTTAACTGACTCCCCCCCCCCCATCTCAACAATTGCTCACAAGATTGGTATATCAAAGGCTGTGGTATGTGCTATCCTGCCTGTGTGAAATTGCATACAGATGGTCCCTTGCTGCTAATGGAAAAATGTTGTGGGTTTCCTCTAAGACTATGAGTCAAAAATGAGGAAATGTTTGACATCCAATAGCCGATGACTAAAAAATCAATGTGCTCTATATGTGGTATAGTGGTGTCGTTAAACAAAACAAAAACAAAAACTATGGGATTTGATTTGCTAGTATACATCCTATAATAATATGGTGATCTGAGACTGAATTAGCTTTAATATTTGATTTGCTAGTATACATCCTATAATAATATGGTGATCTGAGACTGAATTAGCTTTAATACTTTGATTTGCTAGTATACATCCTGTAATAATATGGTGATCTGAGACTGAATTAGCTTTAATATTTGATTTGCTAGTATACATCCTATAATAATATGGTGATCTGAGACTGAATTAGCTTTAATATTTGATTTGCTAGTATACATCCTGTAATAATATGGTGATCTGAGACTGAATTAGCTTTAATATTTGATTTGCTAGTATACATCCTATAATAATATGGTGATCTGAGACTGAATTAGCTTTAATACTTTGATTTGCTAGTATACATCCTGTAATAATATGGTGATCTGAGACTGAATTAGCTTTAATATTTGATTTGCTAGTATACATCCTATAATAATATGGTGATCTGAGACTGAATTAGCTTTAATATTTGATTTGCTAGTATACATCCTATAATAATATGGTGATCTGAGACTGAATTAGCTTTAATATTTGATTTGCTAGTATACATCCTGTAATAATATGGTGATCTGAGACTGAATTAGCTTTAATATTTGATTTGCTAGTATACATCCTATAATAATATGGTGATCTGAGACTGAATTAGCTTTAATATTTGATTTGCTAGTATACATCCTATAATAATATGGTGATCTGAGACTGAATTAGCTTTAATATTTGATTTGCTAGTATACATCCTGTAATAATATGGTGATCTGAGACTGAATTAGCTTTAATATTTGATTTGCTAGTATACATCCTATAATAATATGGTGATCTGAGACTGAATTAGCTTTAATATTTGATTTGCTAGTATACATCCTATAATAATATGGTGATCCTAGACTGAATTAGCTTTAATATTTGATTTGCTAGTATACATCCTATAATAATATGGTGATCCTAGACTGAATTAGCTTTAATACTTTGATTTGCTAGTATACATCCTATAATAATATGGTGATCCTAGACTGAATTAGCTTTAATATTTGATTTGCTAGTATACATCCTATAATAATATGGTGATCTGAGACTGAAGATTTAATACTTTGATTTGCTAGTATACATCCTATAATAATATGGTGATCCGAGACTGAATTAGCTTTAATATTTTGATTTGCTAGTATACATCCTATAATAATATGGTGATCCGAGACTGAAGATTTAATATTTTGATTTGCTAGTATACATCCTATAATAATATGGTAATCCGAGACTGAATTAGCTTTAATATTTTGATTTGCTAGTATACATCCTATAATAATATGGTGATCCGAGACTGAAGATTTAATATTTTGATTTGGTAGTATACATCCTATAATAATATGGTGATCCGAGACTGAATTAGCTTTAATATTTTGATTTGCTAGTATAAATCCTATAATAATATGGTGATCCGAGACTGAATTAGCTTTAATATTTTGATTTAGTAGTATAAATCCTATAATAATATGGTGATCCGAGACTGAATTAGCTTTAATATTTTGATTTGGTAGTATAAATCCTATAATAATATGGTGATCCGAGACTGAATTAGCTTTAATATTTTGATTTAGTAGTATAAATCCTATAATAATATGGTGATCCGAGACTGAATTAGCTTTAATATTTTGATTTGCTAGTATAAATCCTATAATAATATGGTGATCCTAGACTGAATTAGCTTTAATATTTTGATTTGTTAGTATAAATCATATAATAATATGGTGATCTGAGACTGAAGCTTTAATATTTTGATTTAGTAGTATAAATCCTATAATAATATGGTGATCCGAGACTGAATTAGCTTTAATATTTTGATTTAGTAGTATAAATCCTATAATAATATGGTGATCCGAGACTGAATTAGCTTTAATATTTTGATTTGCTAGTATAAATCCTATAATAATATGGTGATCCGAGACTGAAGATTTAATATTTTGATTTTGCAGAGCAAGTACTCATTCAATCTCTTGGAAACGTATGCCTACCCATCAGTGGTTGGTTACATCACGGCAAGGGATGACGACAGTGGAAATTTTGGTCGAGTCGAGTACATTTTGTCGGGCAGTGGCAGCAAAGATTTCAAGATTTTTAACCAACAAGTATGTGAAAGGTTTACACTGGGTTTAAAATTAGTGATGTTAACCTAGGAAAATGAAATCAGATTTTCTTTTATATTATATACCTAATATGACAGAATAATAAATGTGTTATTCCAATTTTTGGTCTCATGTTGGTACTAATTAACCATGTAAGATTAAATTGTATTTCATGCTGTTTGAATATGTATGCTATTTTTGAAATTAATGTTTAATTGTAGGTCATATATGTTATTACAGTAATTTAATATTTACTTGCAATTCATGCTGTTTGAGTGCATATGTTATTACTGTAGTTTAATATTTAATTGTAGCTCATGCTGTTTGAATATATATGTTATTACAGTAATTTAATATTACTTGCAATTCATGCTGTTTATATATATGTTATTACAGTAATTTAACATTTATAGGATATTAACACAAGCTTCCATTTCATATGTTGTCTATGTCCTGAGTGAAATATTTTTCAGTTGTCACAAGCTTTAGTATATATAGCTGATTGCCATGATTGCAAATTTATGAGATCTGTTTTTAAAATAATTTAATATTCCTCCAGGGTTTGCTGATTGTGAATCAAGGTGTTGATCTTGACTATGAAACGAAGAGAAGATACCACCTGTTGGTATCTGCAAGAGATAACCCGGGGAATAATTCTCAATCAGCAGTCTATCACGTCACAACAGTTCCAGTAAGTTTATCATGTCACAACAGTTCCAGTAAGTTTATCACATCACAACAGTTCCAGTAAGTCTATCACATCACAACAGTTCCAGTAAGTCTATCACGTCACAACAGTTCCAGTAAGTCTATCATGTCACAACAGTTCCAGTAAGTCTATCATGTAACAACAGTTCCAGTAAGTCTATCATGTGACAACAGTTTCAGTAAGTCTATCACATCCAGTAAGTTTATCATGTCACAACAGTTCCAGTAAGTCTATCATGTCACAACAGTTCCAGTAAGTCTATCATGTCACAACAGTTCCAGTAAGTCTATCACGTCACAACAGTTCCAGTAAGTTTATCATGTCACAACAGTTCCAGTAAGTGTATCACGTCACAACAGTTCCAGTAAGTCTATCATGTCGCAACAGTTCCAGTAAGTCTATCATGTCGCAACAGTTCCAATAACTGTTACTTAGGACCCACAGTTAATAGAGTTACAGTTAATTGTGACATGTGGGGCGATACATAACTGTTACTTAGGGGTCGCAGTTAATAGAGCTACAGTTAATTGTGACATGTGGGGCGATACATAACTGTTACTTAGGGGTCGCAGTTAATAGAGCTACAGTTAATTGTGACATGTGGGGCGATACATAACTCTTTACTTAGGGCCCACAGTTAATAGAGCTACAGTTAATTGTGACATGTGGGGCAATACATAACTGTTACTTAGGGGTCGCAGTTAATAGAGCTACAGTTAATTGTGACATGTGGGGCGATACATAACTGTTACTTAGGGCCCACAGTTAATAGAGCTACAGTTAATTGTGACATGTGGGGTAATACATAACTGTTACTTAGGGCCCACAGTTAATAGAGCTACAGTTAATCGTAACATGTGGGGCAATACATAACTGTTACTTAGGACCCACAGTTAATAGAACTACAGTTAATTGTGACATGTGGGGCGATACATAACTGTTACTTAGGGGTCGCAGTTAATAGAGCTACAGTTAATCATGACATGTGGGGCGATACATAACTGTTACTTAGGGCCCACAGTTAATAGAGCTACAGTTAATTGTGACATGTGGGGCGATACATAACTGTTACTTAGGGCCCACAGTTAATAGAGCTACAGTTAATTGTGACATGTGGGGCGATACATAACTGTTACTTAGGACCCACAGTTAATAGAGCTACAGTTAATTGTGACATGTGGGGCGATAAATAACTGTTACTTAGGGGTCGCAGTTAATAGAGCTAGCGATACATAACTGTTACTTAGGTGTCACAGTTAATAGAGCTACAGTTAATTGTGACATGTGGGGCGATACATAACTGTTACTTAGGGGTCGCAGTTAATAGAGCTACAGTTAATTGTGACATGTGGGGCGATACATAACTGTTACTTAGGGGTCGCAGTTAATAGAGCTACAGTTAATTGTGACATGTCGGGCGATACATAACTGTTACTTAGGGGTCACAGTTAATAGAGCTACAGTTAATTGTGACATGTGGGGCGATACATAACTGTTACTTTGGGCCCACAGTTAATAGAGCTACAGTTAATTGTGACATGTGGGGCGATACATAACTGTTACTTAGGGGTTGCAGTTAATAGAGCTACAGTTAATTGTGACATGTGGGGCGATACATAACTGTTACTTAGGGCCCACAGTTAATAGAGCTACAGTTAATTGTGACATGTGGGGCGATACATACCTGTTACTTACGGCCCACAGTTAATCGAGCTACAGTTAATCGTAACATGTGGGGCAATACATAACTGTTACTTAGGACCCACAGTTAATAGAACTACAGTTAATTGTGACATGTGGGGCGATACATAACTGTTACTTAGGGGTCGCAGTTAATAGAGCTACAGTTAATCATGACATGTGGGGCGATACATAACTGTTACTTAGGGCCCACAGTTAATAGAGCTACAGTTAATTGTGACATGTGGGGCGATACATAACTGTTACTTAGGGCCCACAGTTAATAGAGCTACAGTTAATTGTGACATGTGGGGCGATACATAACTGTTACTTAGGACCCACAGTTAATAGAGCTACAGTTAATTGTGACATGTGGGGCGATAAATAACTGTTACTTAGGGGTCGCAGTTAATAGAGCTAGCGATACATAACTGTTACTTAGGGGTCACAGTTAATAGAGCTACAGTTAATTGTGACATGTGGGGCGATACATAACTGTTACTTAGGGGTCGCAGTTAATAGAGCTACAGTTAATTGTGACATGTGGGGCGATACATAACTGTTACTTAGGGGTCGCAGTTAATAGAGCTACAGTTAATTGTGACATGTCGGGCGATACATAACTGTTACTTAGGGGTCACAGTTAATAGAGCTACAGTTAATTGTGACATGTGGGGCGATACATAACTGTTACTTTGGGCCCACAGTTAATAGAGCTACAGTTAATTGTGACATGTGGGGCGATACATAACTGTTACTTAGGGGTTGCAGTTAATAGAGCTACAGTTAATTGTGACATGTGGGGCGATACATAACTGTTACTTAGGGCCCACAGTTAATAGAGCTACAGTTAATTGTGACATGTGGGGCGATACATACCTGTTACTTACGGCCCACAGTTAATCGAGCTACAGTTAATTGTGACATGTGGGGCGATACATAACTGTTACTTAGGGCCAACAGTTAATAGAGCTACAGTTAATTGTGACATGTGGGGCGATAAATAACTGTTACTTAGAGGTTGCAGTTAATAGAGCTACAATTAATTGTGACATGTGGGGCGATAAATAACTGTTACTTAGGGCCCACAGTTAATCGAGCTACAGTTAATTGTGACATGTGGGGCGATACATAACTCTAACTTAGGGGTTGCAGTTAATCGAGCTACAGTTAATTGTGACATGTGGGGCGATACATAACTCTTACGTAGGGGTCGCAGTTAATAGAGCTACAGTTAATTGTGACATGTGGGGCGATACATAACTGTTACTTAGGGGTCGCAGTTAATAGAGCTACAGTTAATTGTGACATGTCGGGCGATACATAACTGTTACTTAGGGGTCACAGTTAATAGAGCTACAGTTAATTGTGACATGTGGGGCGATACATAACTGTTACTTTGGGCCCACAGTTAATAGAGCTACAGTTAATTGTGACATGTGGGGCGATACATAACTGTTACTTAGGGGTTGCAGTTAATAGAGCTACAGTTAATTGTGACATGTGGGGCGATACATAACTGTTACTTAGGGCCCACAGTTAATAGAGCTACAGTTAATTGTGACATGTGGGGCGATACATACCTGTTACTTACGGCCCACAGTTAATCGAGCTACAGTTAATCGTAACATGTGGGGCAATACATAACTGTTACTTAGGACCCACAGTTAATAGAACTACAGTTAATTGTGACATGTGGGGCGATACATAACTGTTACTTAGGGGTCGCAGTTAATAGAGCTACAGTTAATCATGACATGTGGGGCGATACATAACTGTTACTTAGGGCCCACAGTTAATAGAGCTACAGTTAATTGTGACATGTGGGGCGATACATAACTGTTACTTAGGGCCCACAGTTAATAGAGCTACAGTTAATTGTGACATGTGGGGCGATACATAACTGTTACTTAGGACCCACAGTTAATAGAGCTACAGTTAATTGTGACATGTGGGGTGATAAATAACTGTTACTTAGGGGTCGCAGTTAATAGAGCTAGCGATACATAACTGTTACTTAGGGGTCACAGTTAATAGAGCTACAGTTAATTGTGACATGTGGGGCGATACATAACTGTTACTTAGGGGTCGCAGTTAATAGAGCTACAGTTAATTGTGACATGTGGGGCGATACATAACTGTTACTTAGGGGTCGCAGTTAATAGAGCTACAGTTAATTGTGACATGTCGGGCGATACATAACTGTTACTTAGGGGTCACAGTTAATAGAGCTACAGTTAATTGTGACATGTGGGGCGATACATAACTGTTACTTTGGGCCCACAGTTAATAGAGCTACAGTTAATTGTGACATGTGGGGCGATACATAACTGTTACTTAGGGGTTGCAGTTAATAGAGCTACAGTTAATTGTGACATGTGGGGCGATACATAACTGTTACTTAGGGCCCACAGTTAATAGAGCTACAGTTAATTGTGACATGTGGGGCGATACATACCTGTTACTTACGGCCCACAGTTAATCGAGCTACAGTTAATTGTGACATGTGGGGCGATACATAACTGTTACTTAGGGCCAACAGTTAATAGAGCTACAGTTAATTGTGACATGTGGGGCGATAAATAACTGTTACTTAGAGGTTGCAGTTAATAGAGCTACAATTAATTGTGACATGTGGGGCGATAAATAACTGTTACTTAGGGCCCACAGTTAATCGAGCTACAGTTAATTGTGACATGTGGGGCGATACATAACTCTAACTTAGGGGTTGCAGTTAATCGAGCTACAGTTAATTGTGACATGTGGGGCGATACATAACTCTTACGTAGGGGTCGCAGTTAATAGAGCTACAGTTAATTGTGACATGTGGGGCGATACATAACTCTTACGTAGGGGTCGCAGTTAATAGAGCTACAGTTAATCGTGACATGTGGGGTGATACATAACTCTTACTTAGGGGTCGCAGTTAATAGTGCTACAGTTAATTGTGACATGTGGGGCGATACATAACTCTTACGTAGGGGTCGCAGTTAATAGAGCTACAGTTAATCGTGACATGTGGGGCGATACATAACTCTTACGTAGGGGTCGCAGTTAATAGAGCTACAGTTAATTGTGACATGTGGGGTGATACATAACTCTTACGTAGGGGTCGCAGTTAATAGAGCTACAGTTAATTGTGACATGTGGGGCGATATATAACTCTTACGTAGGGGTCGCAGTTAATAGAGCTACAGTTAATTGTGACATGTGGGGCGATACATAACTCTTACGTAGGGGTCGCAGTTAATCAAGCTACAGTTAATCATGACATGTGGGGCGATACATAACTCTTACTTAGGGGTCGCAGTTAATAGTGCTCTCGCCTGAGGTGTTTGGGTCGTAGGATCAAATGCTGTCGGTGGACCCATTTTCTGACTGGACTTTTTCTCAAACCATCAAGTGGCTCATGATTGGTATATCAAATTGTATGGTATCTGCTGTCCTGCTTGTGAGAAAGTACATATAATTATAAGATCCCTTGATGCTAATAAAAAATGTAGTGGGTTTCCTCTCTAAGACTATATATAAAAATTACCAAATATTTGATATCCATTAGTCGATGATTAGCAAATCAGTGTGCTCTAGTGGTGTCATTAAACAAAACAAACTTTAGATTGCATGCCACTGCGACGGAGATTTGATGATACAACTTTTACTTAGTTGTTACTTGGATGGGATGTTGCCCAGTTGTCAAGCACTTGCCTGATGTATGGTTGGTCTGGGATCAATCCCCATTGGTGGGCCCATTGGGCTATTTCTCATTCCAGTTCATGCACCATGAGTGGTATGTGCTGTTCTGTCTGTGGAATGGTGCATATAAAAGATCCCTTGCTACTAATGGAAAAATGCAGTGAGTTTCCTCTCTAAGACTATATGTCAAAATTGCTGAATGTTTGACATCCAATAGCCGATGATTACTAAATCATTGTGCTCTATTGATGTCGTTAAACAAAACAAACTTTAGATTGCATGCCACTGAAACAGGGATGGGACGTAACCCAGTGGTAAAGCATTCGCTTGATGCGCGGACGGTCTGGGGTCAATCCCCATCGATGGGTCCATTGGGCCTTAATCTCGTTCCAGCCAGTGCATCACGAATGGTGTATCATAGGCCGTGATATGAGTTATCCTGTCTGTGAGATGGGCGCATATAAAAGATCCCTTGCTGCTAATCAAAAAGAGTAGGTCATGAACTGGCGACAGTGGGTTTCCTCTCTCAGTAGCCATATAACCGTAAATAAAATGTGTTGAGTATGTTGTCAAATAAAACATTTCCTTCCTTCCTTTGCCACTGAAACAGAGATTTGATGATGCAACTTATTAACAGTTAAAAAAGCTACTATAATTATAGTATTTACTTAGCTGTTACTTGCATGTGACTGTCTTATGTCTGAATGTAATATTTCCCTTTACGGTGTGTTTCATAGGTTGAGATTAACATTCTCGATTTTAATGACAACAGTCCTGAGTTCACCGGGGATCCTTATGCGATAACAGTCGTGGAAACCGCTGCTATTGGCACCAGTGTTGGCAAGATTCAAGCCACAGACAAAGATTCTGGCATCAATGCAGAGATTGTGTATTCCTTGGATGATGGTAAATTGGTTTGATCTTTATCAATTATTGACCGTCATTGAGGGCAATATCATGTTTTATGGACCGAAGAAATTGATATTAACCTCAGCTGTTGGCCTCGGTCAATATCAATTTCTTCAGTCCATAAAACATGATATTGCCCAAAATGTGGTAAATAATTGTTTTATTACATAATGTTATCCATAAGACTCGTACATTCCTGCTTTGTTTATCAGAATCGAAATACGCCAACGCTTATAATTTCCGCAATATGTTAAAATTGATGGGATTTAGTGATTTCACGTAATCCTATGATGTTGTATGATATGCAGAGGAATGCGGAAATAAACAGTTGAAACATTACTAAGACAAGAATCAAATTCGAAACATTATAACCAGCAAGAGTGTCAAAATCATATTAATAGCAAAATAAAACACAAAATGTGATAAATATGAACATACATTAAATACTGAAGAGTTACTGATTACCTCCAAATGCATTTTTTTATTTGTAACATAAAATCCTGAGAGTGCCGATTCCAACTGCATTTTGATGTATCATGTACGTTTCTAAATCTGCGACATATTCCATACACAATTTGATGGTTACTGACCTTGTTTTTGTCGTAGTTGCGGAATTAAACTCAGTATGACTAAAGATGTTATCTTTACTGAAGCGTTTTGTTACAAGTTTGTGCTTGTTTACATTAGAATTAGCAGTTGACGTTGCATTATGTTACATACTCATTAATTGGATAAAATTTTATCTCATCTTTATTTTCATTGGTCAGGGCAATATCACTTTTGATGGACCGGTGGTACCGTCTTAGGACAATATCATTATTTATGGAAGGTCATGTGACTTGTTTTTGACCAATAAGAATACAGATATATTTTCATTCTGTAATAATATCTAATATAATAGGGGTGGGATTTAGCTCAGTTGATTGGGTGTTCGCTTGAGGTATTCAAACCACCTTGGTGGATCCATTCAACTGATTGTTTTTCTCTTGTTCCAACCAGTGCATCACAACTGATCAAAGGCCATGGTATGTGCTTTCCTGTCTGTGGGAAAGTGTATATAAAAGATCCCTTGCTGCATTAGAAAAAATATAGTTGTTTCTTCTGATGACTGTCAGAATTACCATATGTTTGACATCCAATAGTCGATGATGACTTAATCAATGTGCTCCTGTGGTGTTGTTAAACAAAAGAAACAAACTTATATAGCATTCTAAATCTGTGTCTGGAACACACCTGTGAGAATTGCGACCCCGCCTTCAAGTTAACTACACCAAAAAACAAAAGAAACACAAATGTTTTAATATATTTGATAAAATTAATTTGCTGAATAGATTGCCAAAATGGGGCAAACATTATCACAAAACATTGATATATTAATAGATTCAAAAACTAATGGGTTTCGAACTGAATAATTTAAAATAAATTAAAGAAATTACAGTGAGAGGTGTGTTCCAGATACAGATTTAGAATGTTATATTTTACAGGGAGAAACCTGTTCTGAATACATATTTAGAATGTTATATTTTACAGGGAGAAACCTGTTCCGGATACAAATTTAGAATGTTATATTTTACAGGGAGAAACCTGTTCCGAATACAGATTTAGAATGTTATATTTTACAGGGAGAAACCTGTTCCAGATACAGATTTAGAATGTTATATTTTACAGGGAGAAACCTGTTCTGGATACAGATTTAGAATGTTATATTTTACAAGGAGAAACCTGTTCTGAATACAGATTTAGAATGTTATATTTTACAGGGAGAAACCTGTTCCGGATACAGATTTAGAATGTTATATTTTACAGAAAGATGTGTGTTTCGGATACAGATTTAGAATTTTATATTTTACAGGGAGAAACCTGTTCTGAATACAGATTTAGAATGTTATATTTTACAGGGAGAAACCTGTTCCGGATACAGATTTAGAATGTTATATTTTTACAGGGAGAAACCTGTTCCAGACACAGATTTAGAATGTTATATTTTACAGGGAGAAACCTGTTCCAGACACAGATTTAGAATGTTATATTTTACAGGGAGAAACCTGTTCCGGATACAGATTTAGAATGTTATATTTTACAGGGAGAAACCTGTTCTGGATACAGATTTAGAATGTTATATTTTACAAAAAGAGGTGTGATCTGGATACAGATTTAGAATGTTATATAGAATGTTATATTTTACAGGAAGAAACCTGTTCCGGATAATTCCCACTACTGGTGTTATTTTGACTCGCCGGAGCCTGTCTGGCCTGTCCGAGTCCTTCAAATTGTCAGTTACTGCCACGGACCGGGGCTACCCTCCTAAAATGAACACGACCTCAGTGGACATCAACATCAAGAGTGGACAGCTGGATGATGGCACACCTGACTGGAAGGTGCCAAGACGGGGAGAGGTCGCTTATGTTCTTGAGGTCAGTGTGGCAATTTATAACATAATAGGTATGGCAGTTTTATCAATTTACATTCTTGAGGTCAGTGTCGCAATTTATAACATAATAGGCATGGCAGTTTTATCAATTTACATTCTCGAGGTCAGTGTTGCAATTTATAACATAATAAGCATGGAAGTTTTATCAATTTACATTCTCGAGGTCAGTGTGGCAATTTATAACATAATAGGCATGGCAGTTTTATTAATTTACATTCTCGAGGTCAGTGTGGCAATTTATAACATAATAGGCATGGCAGTTTTATCAATTTACATTCTCGAGGTCAGTGTGGCAATTTATAACATAATAGGCATGGCAGTTTTATCAATTTACATTCTCGAGGTCAGTGTCGTAATTTATAACATAATAGGCATGGCAGTTTTATCAATTTCTGATTGTTCTAATCATTTCTTCTCTTTTGATTTGCACTGCCAATTGCCGTCTTGTATTTAACTGATGCCACACTTCGCAGAGATATTTTTGCACTCAAGTCCTGTCGAGTACAATGCACACATCATGTTAAATGTTAATGATAGAATGATGAATTCCATAAATACAACCTCAGTGGACATTACCATCTTTGTTACTTAACATAGAAGTGGCAATATGTATGGCGACACCTCCTATAATAGCACATAATGTTTAGAACGATACCCACCCACCCCCTTGAGCATATATGTACCTAATATTAGAATGGTCCCTGATTGTATATCGGTTCTGAAGCTGTGCACCATGTTATGTGATGTTTTACATCTTTTCCAGGGTCTTATACCACCACAGCCTGTGTTGAAGGTGAAAGCAACTGCTAAATCAACAAACGCGAAAGCGATGTACAGTTTCCTAACCACTATTAACAATGATCACATGAAATTTAAAATAGACCGTGAGAGTGGAACAATAACAACAAATTTCATATTCGACCGTGAAGATAAGGATAAATACGAGGTATGATTAATCACTTATTGCGGTAACTACAGGTTCTAGCTCAGTTGGTAGAGTGCTCGGCTGAGGTACTTGGCAGTGATAGAAATAAGCAGAATTTTTCGCTAGTCCATCGAACAAGTACATTATACTTTTCCACTGATATTTTCACTTGTCAAAATAAGTAGTTTGTTTTATTCAAATTCAAAGACGTTTTTGATTGCTTAAAGTGAAATTGCACTGAACATTTTATTTGTCCACTGGACAACCCCTGACATACATCTTGCTTGTCCATGAAAATGTTCAATTGTTGATCAGGACAAACGGACAAGTACATATTTCGAACACTGGTCATAGGATCAAATCCCCTCAGAGGACCCAGTCTCTGACAAGTTATTTCCTCCCATCGCAACATGTGACCTATGATAGGTATATCAAAGGCCATGGAATGTGCTGTACGTCCTGTCTGTGGGAAAGTGCATATGAAAGATCCCTATAGCTACTAATGGAAAAATGTAGACCATTTTCTTTGAAGACTTTGTGTCAGAATTACCAAATGTTTGACATCCAACAACCGGTATTAATAAATCAATGTGTTGTAGTGATAGAGAAGACAAATTTTAACTGTGGTAACTACACTCAAAAGATGTTATTTTGACCTTTTGTTTTATGAGCCCAGGATAAATCTTACGGTTAATGTTCATGGCATAATTTTTACCAGCAACTAGGTATAGTGTTTATATCAATTCACTGTTATCTCAAAATATTTGTTTTCGGCCCTTCAGTATTGAGTGTGATGAGATCTAGCTCAGTCAGTATTGAATGAATGAATGTTAACAATATCCCAGCACCAAAAAATACATTAGCAACATGTATTGGGTGTCACCCTGTGTATATGTGCAATGTTTAGTCAGTAGAGCAGAGCACTCACCCAATGTTTTTGGGTCATAGGATCAAACCCCCTGGGTGTACCCATTTTCTGACTGGGTTTTTTCTCATCCCAACCAGTGGCCACGACTTGCATATCAAAGGCTGATATGTGTGTTATCCTGTCTGTGGGATTCTGCATATAAAAGATCTCTTGCTGATCTTCTCTAAGGCTATATTTTAAAATTACCAAATGATTGACATCTAATAGGTGATGATTAATACACCAAAGTGCTCTAGTTGAACAAAACAGATAACTTTAACTTTCTAAGACTATATATAACAGTTGGTTTAGTGTTTGCCCGAGGTGCTTGGATTTTAGGATCGAACCTCCTTCATGGATCTATTGTTTTAAAAAACCAAAAACCTTTTTTTTTGTTCCAGTTGATCCTTATGGCCACGGACAGTACAAACACTTCGATCGTCAGCTACAGAAATCTTGTGGTCTTGGTGAACGATACCAATGATAACGCCCCCACGTTTGACAGCTGTGCTTTGAAGGTAAGGCAGTTATATAGGTGGTAAGGTGGTTAAGCCATTGGTCTTGTACGGCTGGTAGGTACTGGGTTCGCCTCCAGGTACTGGGTCCCACCCAGAAGAGGTGTGTGTTTAAGGCCAGTACACAGACCTCTCTCACCAGTCATTAGTCTACTGTCCTGGACACACAGCCCACATAGCATGCTTGAACCTTAATTGGATATAAGCACGAATATAAGTATTTAAAAAAAGTAGAACAAAAGCATGATCTGAACTTCCACACTGTAGACCAAAAATTCAAAAACACAACTACACTTTTGATAAACTCACAATCTTGCCTGACCATATTATAACATTTACTAATGCAAACTACCAAGTCTTTTGATACCATGTTTTTAATATTTTTGTCTAACAGGAGAAAACCCTGTGCAGTTGTGCCCCAGTTACTTTCCTTTTTAATTTTTTTTATAGCAATGCCACCTTTCTTTTCACTGCTTTGAATTCTGTCTCATTTCTTCCCGATCTGGCAGCTCCTATCTTTCAACTTCTTTCACTGTCTACCTCCACATCCTGGTCCTTGTCTCTTCAACTGTGAGAGGTGCTTGTCTCATATGGTCATCTGGGCCACACACTTGCCATTTCCCATACGTTTTTAGCTTAATCTGACCACTGATGAGTGTTCATTTCTGGCATTGTTAAGACGCACTTGTAACCACCTACTATACTCCCCTACTACCAGAGGTTGTTAGTTTCTTTTCCGTTTCCTCAGACATGGATCCAGGGAGGATTTGGCATTAACACCCGATTAAAAATTTTACTTTTTTACTAATTTTAAGTGCCTATCTATAAGTGCAGAACTTTCATTTTCCTGTTTGTTCTCGTGTATTAATATTTTTAGACATCCCCTTTATAAAAAGAAATCCTGGATTTGTGCCAATTGTACTGCCACCAAGTTAATAATTGGCCTGAAAAGTAACATTTGAGACTGGTATCTGTTTCAGGTTCCTAACCCGCTACACGTAAACCTGCGTGAGAACTCACCAGTGGACACCAGTGTGTATCAAGTGAAAGCCTGCGATCCCGACATCTACGTGAACCAAGTGGATTACTTCCCTTACAAAACATCACCAGATTGTAAGTATATGTCTTATTTTACTGGCATTGGTGGCGCAGTGGTTAAGCCATCGAACTACAGGATGGTAGGTACAGGGTTCGCAGCCCGGTACCGGTACCGGTTCCACCCCAGAGCGAGTTCTCTCTCATTAACCACTAACCAACTAACAACTAACCCACTGCCCTGGACAGACAGCCCAGATAGCTGAGGTGTGTGCCCAGGACAGCGTGCTTGAACTGTAATTGGATATAAGCATGAAAATAAGTTGAAATGAAAAATGAATGTCTTATTTTAGTTAAAGTTACCGGCCTTGGTGGTGTCATGGTTAAGCTATTGGACATAAGGCTGGTAGGGACAGGGTTTGCAACCCGGTACCTCTCTGGCTCCCAGTCAGAGCAAGTTTTAACGACTCACAGGGTAGGTGTAAGACCACTACACCCTCTTCTCTCACACTAACCATCAACAATTAACAACTAACCTACTGTCCTGGACAGACAGCCCAGGAAGCTGAGGGGTGTGCCCAGGACATCGTTGTTGAACCTTAATTGGATATAAGCACGAAAATAAGTTGAAATGAAAGTTAAAATTTGTTTTGTTTAACGACACTACTAGAGCACATTCATTTATTAATCATCGGCTATTAGATGTGAAACATTTGGTACTTTTGACATCTAGTCTTAGAGAGGAAACCTGCTACATTGTTCCATTAGTAACATGGGACCTTTTATATGCACTTTCCAACAGACAGGAAAGCACATACCATTGCGTTTGCCAAGTTGTGGTGCACTGGTTGGAATGAGAAAACCCCCAATCAGATAGAGGTGGTTTGATCCTTCGATGCAAGCACCTCAAGTGAGCACTCAACAGACTGAGCTAAATCCCGACACTAGCCTTGTGGTAAAATGTTAGCCTTTTGTGCTGTTGGTTTGGGAATGATCCCCATCGGTGGGCTCACTGGACTATTTCTCGTTCCAGTTTGCAGTGTACCATGACTGGTATATCAAAGGTCGTGGTACAATGTATGTGCTATCCAGTCTGTGGGATGGTGCTTGTAAAATACCCCTTGTTACTACTGGAAAAATGTAGTGGTTTTCTCTCATTACCAAATGTTTGACATATCCAGTAGCTGATGATTAATAAATCAGTGTGCTCTAGTGGAGTTGTTAAACAAAACAAACTTTAACTTTGTCTTATTTTGCTTCCCTTACATCGAAAAACCAGATTCATTCTCTAAACCTAAGTTCAACGACAGTCACTTTTCGCACTGTTGTTTTGGCTTTGTACACAATAAATATAACATATCCAATGTTAATTTTTTGATATGATACTTTTTATTACTTTTATCTTTTGAAACTTAAGCTTAATATATTGTCCATACAGAATTATGTAAAATAAATACATTCCAACCTGTAAACAGCATTGTCTGTTCGTTATAGATTTTGACAAGGGTCACGGTTAGTAGACCAGTTTTTATTTCAATGTGCCGAAGCATTTTAATAATATAGCTAATTCGGAACTTGAATGATGTCAGTATTCCAGTGACGTTACTTTGCATCTCCTTACAATAACAATAAACTGGATAAATGACGTTTCTGTTTTAAGAATGCTGGAAAAATTCCATTCAAAATTGCTGTTAAATATTTTCTGTTTAAACAGTACTAATGCCCCAGAATGTGTTTGAAGAAAATCTTGTGATTGTACCTTTTACAAACTATGGATTTTAAGTGAAATGTTATATTTATTGTGTACGAAGCCAAAACAAGGGTGCGAAGAATGATTGTCATCTACCTTAGCAATTAACCACAATTAACCACAAACCCTCTGTCCTGGACAGACAGCTCAGGTAGCTGAGATGTGTGCCTAGGACAGTGGGCTTGAACCTTAATAGAATATAAGCACAAAAATAAGTATTAAAAAAACAACAAAAAAACCCCATGACCCACTTCTCCTCGAAACTTCACTCGCCACACTTTAGACCCTGCACAATTTTCTGCACATGGGCATGACGAAGATGTATACTGTAAAAGAAAGGACTATCATTTCTTATCACCAACAATCATTTTAAATCAGTGACCATCTTTTTAGTCCCCTACCAGTCCAACAGGAGGGTTCTATAGGTTTCATCTCCATACTTCTGTCTGTCTGTTCATCTGTCTGTCCATCTGTCTGTTCGTCTGTCCCAAATATAGTTTTTAGCAACAACAAAAAAAATGTAATTCCTTGAGACATTGAAATTTTGTGTATAGCTTTATCATATACTGTTACAGATGACGCCTGACTTTCCTTGCGATCTACCCATTTTTGACAGTTAGGAGATACAAAAATTTGTTGGGCGGTAGGGGACATGTATTGCTTTAGCAGTACTTTCAGAATGCTTTTTAAAAAATGTTTTCAGGTCGCAGAGAGTGGGCTAAGCAGAATTTCTACTTGTCCAGCACACACAAGGGTCTGATAGTGACGAAGAAGCGCTTGGACAGAGAACAGCAGAAGAGCTACCTCGTGTGTGTGGAGGCGAAAGCGGCTGGTCGCCGCAGGCGGTCCGTGTTTAATGAAACCGAGATGAAGCAGAGGAATGTGGTGGCTTACATCATCGTGAATCTGCTTGACGAAAATGATAACAGACCGGTGTTCCCAAACAGAGTTATACTGCTGGGTAAGGCCAGGCATATAATTATAATTCTATGTGACAAACACAACACATAGTTTTCAATACAAAAGCATTATTTATAGACATACATGTACATATGTATGTATGTGTCAATACAATGTATGTGCGTATGTGCGTATGTATGTATGTATGTATTGATGTATGAATATCTATATACTGTATGTATGTCGAGGTTGACTATTACATACATAGATATTAACGCACTGGCGCAGGGGATAATTAAATGTATGTACATGTATGTCTGTATGTATGTATGTATGTATGTCTGTATGTATGTCTGTATGTATGTCTGTAGATTCATTAAAAACAAGTCATATGTTCACAGTGTTTCTTGATATGTATGTATGTTTTGATGTGTGTGTGTGTGTGTGTGGTGTGTGTGTGTGTGTGTGTGTGTGTGTGTGTGTGTGTGTGTGTGTGTGTGTGTGTTCATCAAATAAGAACATTTATTTAAAACTCATCCATTGTGTTTTGAATTTTAAAACTTCTGATCATCATTACGCTACCAGTGTTGCCATAACTGGTCTTAATGTTGTGACAGTCTTCAACATGTGTCGTCAGTGTATCAAATACTGATTTCAGATATGTGAGTGTGTCTGGGTGTGGTGGCTGATATCAAAACACCCCAACCTGCTTCAAGAAAATTCAGTTTTTAAAAAATGATTTTCCATGGTAGCATAATCCAGCCTTGCACACACACATGGATTTATTTCTTATTTGTCTTCAGGTATCGAGAGCATGCCACAGATTTTACAGCAGGTCGTCAGAGTGACTGCCCACGACAACGACCTCACTCCATACGACCGGACCCTGTACGATATCGTCAACATCGAATACTACGACCCTGATCCCGACCAGCCGACCTATTCGATACGTGGTGCGTTCCGAATCAACCGTGACAACGGGATCATAATGACAAACCTGCCGTCGTACACAGACTACATGCAGGCGGGGAGCTACTTTGCCCTGCAGGTGATCGCCACCGACTTCAACAACCCAAAACTCAACGACACCATGTCCGTGCTGGTACGATTAGCATTTATTACACACATGGTTAAAAATATCTGGTACGATTAGCATTTATTACCCATATGGTTAAAAATATTTTGGTATATGTCACAGTGATACGTCCCGATAGAACGTCCCAATAGAATGCCAAGTGAGATGTAACACTTCATGACGTCATCGATTGGCGCACTACAACAATTTTTTTCACTCGGGACATAAACATGATGCGAAATGGAAGCTTGTTTTATGGAAACGTACATCAGTAACAAATGAGACATTTTACTAAGTTTAAACATTTTATTTAAACAAAATTATTGCCTATACACTATATATTCATAAAAAGTACATATTAACACAATGTATGTCTATCTTAAAGCCAACTCTAAAGAATGCACGTCTGACAAGAATAATGACGTAGCAATTTATGTTGCAGCGTCATCAGCAGTAGTGTATTGTCTAATTTGTAGCGTACTGACTGCAGTTTAATATCCGATAATTCTTTTTTATTGGTTAGCTCAGTCAGTTGAGTGCTCACTTGATGTTCTTGCATCGTAGGATCGAACCACAATGGTGGATCCATTCAACTTATTGGGGTACACCATAACTGGTCAAAGGCCGTGGTATGTGCTTTCCTGTATGTGAGAAAGTGCATATAAAAGATCCCTTACTGTTTCATCAGGATGCCACTCTTTTACCTCTGACTATTGCCAGAATAAGTGTTTCATCAGGATGCCACTCTTTTACCTCTGACAATTGCCAGAATAAGTGTTTCATCAGGATGCCACTCTTTTACCTCTGACTATTGCCAGAATAAGTGTTTCATCAGGATGCCACACTTTTACCTCTGACTATTGCCAGAATAAGTGTTTCGTCAGGATGCCACACTTTTACCTCTGACTATTGCCAGAATAAGTGTTTCGTCAGGATGCCACACTTTTACCTCTGACTATTGCCAGAATAAGTGTTTCGTCAGGATGCCACTCTTTTACCTCTGACTATTGCCAGAATAAGTGTTTCGTCAGGATGCCACTCTTTTACCTCTGACTATTGCCAGAATAAGTGCTTCGTCAGGATGCCACTCTTTTACCTCTGACTATTGCCAGAATAAGTGTTTCATCAGGATGCCACTCTTTTACCTCTGACTATTGCCAGAATAAGTGTTTCATCAGGATGCCACTCTTTTACCTCTGACTATTGCCAGAATAAGTGTTTCATCAGGATGCCACTCTTTTACCTCTGACTATTGCCAGAATAAGTGCTTCATCAGGATGCCACACTTTTACCTCTGACTATTGCCAGAATAAGTGTTTCATCAGGATGCCACTCTTTTACCTCTGACTATTGCCAGAATAAGTGTTTCATCAGGATGCCACTCTTTTACCTCTGACTATTGCCAGAATAAGTGTTTCATCAGGATGCCACACTTTTACCTCTGACTATTGCCAGAATAAGTGTTTCATCAGGATGCCACACTTTTACCTCTGACTATTGCCAGAACAAGTGTTTCATCAGGATGCCACACTTTTACCTCTGACTATTGCCAGAATAAGTGTTTCATCAGGATGCCACACTTTTACCTCTGACTATTGCCAGAATAAGTGTTTCATCAGGATGCCACTCTTTTACCTCTGACTATTGCCAGAATAAGTGTTTGATCAGGATGCCACACTTTTACCTCTGACTATTGCCAGAATAAGTGCTTCATCAGGATGCCACACTTTTACCTCTGACTATTGCCAGAATAAGTGCTTCATCAGGATGCCACTCTTTTACCTCTGACTATTGCCAGAATAAGTGCTTCATCAGGATGCCACTCTTTTACCTCTGACTATTGCCAGAATAAGTGCTTCATCAGGATGCCACTCTTTTACCTCTGACTATTGCCAGAATAAGTGCTTCATCAGGATGCCACTCTTTTACCTCTGACTATTGCCAGAATAAGTGCTTCATCAGGATGCCACTCTTTTACCTCTGACTATTGCCAGAATAAGTGCTTCATCAGGATGCCACTCTTTTACCTCTGACTATTGCCAGAATAAGTGCTTCATCAGGATGCCACTCTTTTACCTCTGACTATTGCCAGAATAAGTGCTTCATCAGGATGCCACACTTTTACCTCTGACTATTGCCAGAATAAGTGTTTCATCAGGATGCCACACTTTTACCTCTGACTATTGCCAGAATAAGTGCTTCATCAGGATGCCACTCTTTTACCTCTGACTATTGCCAGAATAAGTGCTTCATCAGGATGCCACTCTTTTACCTCTGACTATTGCCAGAATAAGTGCTTCATCAGGATGCCACTCTTTTACCTCTGACTATTGCCAGAATAAGTGCTTCATCAGGATGCCACTCTTTTACCTCTGACTATTGCCAGAATAAGTGCTTCATCAGGATGCCACTCTTTTACCTCTGACTATTGCCAGAATAAGTGCTTCATCAGGATGCCACTCTTTTACCTCTGACAATTGCCAGAATAAGTGCTTCATCAGGATGCCACTCTTTTACCTCTGACTATTGCCAGAATAAGTGCTTCATCAGGATGCCACTCTTTTACCTCTGACTATTGCCAGAATAAGTGTTTCACCAGGATGCCACACTTTTACCTCTGACTATTGCCAGAATAAGTGTTTCACCAGGATGCCACACTTTTACCTCTGACTATTGCCAGAATAAGTGCTTCATCAGGATGCCACTCTTTTACCTCTGACTATTGCCAGAATAAGTGTTTCATCAGGATGCCACTCTCGCAAATCTAATTTTGTGTAACCTATTTTTTTAATTCATACATTAAATTTAGAAAATCATTTGTCATGCGTGAACATCATTTGACATAATGGGTTAAGAAAAAAAGGAAATGGGATACCTAACTTTATTTTTGTGTATCTCAATAGGTTACGCAATTGTTCAATTCTCAGAGGTCCTTGAGTTGTGTTTTTGTAACCCAGCATTCCATCACCTTCTCTTCCCCTGTCTATCCCTCTTTTTAGTCCACTACTGGTCCAATCAGAGGGGATTATAGGTTTCATCTCCGTCCTTCTTTTTGTCTGTCTCTCTTTCTCTCTGTCCCACATACATTTTTCCGAATGTTATTTTCATAATGCCTCCAGATACTGAGCTGAAATTTTGTGTACTAGTACATCTTTATCATATACTGTTACAAACCAAGTTTGACTTTCATGGTGTTTTACCCAGTTTTGACAGAGTTATGGCCCTTGAACGTACAAGATATTAAAGTATGTTTGGCTTGGTATTGCTTTAGAAGTACTCTCAGAGTGCTTGTTTTAATTTTTGTGTGTTCATAACTCTGAAAAATGTGAGAATGATTGGTTTGTTTGCATCTCGTAAATCTAATTTTGTGTAATCTATTTTTCATTCATGCATTAAATTTAGAACATCATTTACATGGAAATAACTGCTTAAACAAAAAGGAAATGGGTTACCTAAATTTATTTTTGTGTAATTCATAAATAGGTTACTTGCATGCAAGCTTTCATGATCCTATATCAATTGATATGGCCTGGACAATAGTTAGTCCAAAACAATTTCATATAATTATAATTCAGGAATATACATAAAGCATTCATTAATGTGTGTGTTTCTCTATATCAAACTCCTGATGGGCGTACCATGTAGCTCACAGGTTAAACAATATTCTACTATTTGAATGACTATGATTATGTCACATTATTTCAGCTGTTTGTGTATGAACCGACCCAGTCTCTGCGAGTGGTGTTAAATGAGAAACCGTCTGAACAGGCACAGCAGAAGGCCAATGAGTTGATCAAGTAGGAATCATTTGATTGACCAGTTTTGTTACACACCTATTCATCCAGTCTTACTAGAGTGATAACTAGAGATTATTATAGGAGCTTGTGTGTCGTACTGATTTTACAAAACGAGTGTCAGGATTTTTGTATTGCCCGAGCCAGAGCGAGGGTATAATACATAAATCCTTACACAAGTTTCATAAAATCAGAACGTCACATACACACGAATGTAATAATTTCTTTATTATCAATATCATTATTGTTATTTTCTGATGAATAACAAAGACCGTCTCAAAATGTTTCAACCACAACTAGAAGGAGCCAATGAAATAACGTCATATTTCACATGCAAAGTCTGAGCTAGGACTGGAGAAAACAGCATCATGTTATGACGTCGCTACCCAAAATTACATCATTACACTTGTTATTACACGTGTGCTTCATATGATTATTATTAACTCGGTTATTTTGTATCATGTGAATAATAAAAACTTGTTCAAACCATTTTTCTTGTATCACACATATGTATTTGTGATCTGGACTGGAACATTTGAATGGGGATTCCCTTTTTATTTTTAAACAATATTTATTTATCTTATACACACCCATTGGTGTGAACATCATTTGTTATTTTTGGTAACACATATATGTGTGATAACAATTTAAAGTCATGAGAATGTCTGCTCCTGTAGTCCGTCCCATCCTCCTACCAAAATATTTTTTGTAAATAACTTCAGTTCGGTGTTTTAGAAATAACCAGCAAGTAATATTTTTATGTGCAATTTAGAAAATAGTCATCTCAAAAATAAATAACTTGTAGTAAAATCCATAGTATGAAAAAAGGCGTTCTCTGTGGGATGGACTATAGGTGATGACCAGGTTGCTACTGCCATACCACCCAATGATAAAAAGCACAGCCAAAATCAATTACTCTGTGATGTGCAAGTTGACCTGAAACTGATAACGCTGTGACACATAAGTCAGCTATAGCACAAGGGCAGTAAATAAGTTTTAGTTGGAAAAAACATTTAAATGTGTTTTTGAAGATTTGTAAGAAATTGAAGGATTACATTCACTTTTGCTCATTGGATACTTTTTAAAACAACGATAAATGGTATTTAAGGGCCACTCAATGACATGTAGTATTCTCTCTCTCTCTCTATATATATAGGATTTGTAGTTGATATTAATCAAAGGACAGTACCTGTTTCAAAATCTCTTTAATGTTAGCCACATATATTTTGTTAACAACATTATAGGATTTGTAATTGCATGATATTAATTAAAGGACAGTATCTGTTTCAAAATCTCTTTATGTTTAGCCACATATCTTTGATTAACATCACATTCTGAGATGCCATTAAACCTACATTCCTTTCTTTTTCACAGAAAACTGTCGTCTGCTGATTCGACTTCCGTCTTTCAGCTGAAGAAAGTGACCCATCACCGTATTGGAGAATCCTATGAATTGAATAAGTAAGTCAAAGCGTTGATTTTATGTCAAAGCACTGATCATACTGGGGGGGGGGGGACATAGCCCAGTCTAAACCGTCCGCCTGATGAGCTGTCGATATAGGATCGGTCCCCATGTGTGGGCCCATTGGGTTATTTTTCATTCTAGCCAGCGCACCACAACTGGTATATTAGAGGTTGTGGTATGTACTATCCTATTTGTGGGATGGTGCATATAAAAGATTCTGTGCTACTAATGGAAATATGAAGCGGTTTCTTGTCTAAGACTATATGTCAATATTACCAAATGTTTTACTTTCAATAGCCATTGATTAATAATTCAATGTGCTCTAGTGGTGTCATTAAAGAAAATAGACTTTTTGCCCATATTGATGATAATGCTTTCTTCCATATTTCTTCATTTCTTGTGGGATTTGTCACATTATTTGGTTGTCATTTTTTATTGTCATATACATATATATGGATGTAAAGTGTTTTCATTTCAAAGTAAAAGTTAATATACAATGTTGATGGGAAGCTGTCATTAAACAACTTTGAGCTAGAATTATACCTTTAATAAATGTATGTACCGGTACTTACAATCATGCAGTTTCAAATTGTGCCTTTAATAAATGCACCTAAATTCATGCAGTTTCAAATTGTGCCTTTAATAAATGTACCTAAATTCAGGCAGTTTCAAATTGTGCCTTTAATAAATGTACCTATAGTCTGACCCATCAAACTACAAAAACGTTTTTGGTAAATAATTTTAGTTTCATTTGACGTAAGAAGAAAAGTCAAAGTATTTTGGAAATAACAAATTTAAAAAAAAAAAAAATTTGTGTGCAGTTTAGAAAACAGTCAGCTCAGAAATGAATATCTAGTAGAAAATTCCATAATATAAAAAAGGAGCTCCTAGTTGGACGGACTATAGATTTTCAGTTTCAAACCATGTTATACTTGTTGTTGTTTTTCTTACAGGACTGATGTTTGTTTCATTGTCATCCGTGAATACCGTGTCATGAATGTTTACGCTGGAGTGTCATATCTGAAAAAGAACAACAAGATATTTCAAATTTTAAAAGATTTTGGAGACAGTAAACCAGGGGTAAAATATATTGGTGTATATACCAGTGGTAGTGACCTTTTCTTAAACCAGGGGTAAAATATATTGGTGTATATACCGGTGGTAGTGACCTTTTCTTAAACCAGGGGCAAAATATATTGGTGTATATACCGGTGGTAGTGACCTTTTCTTAAACCAGGGGCAAAATATATTGGTGTATATACCGGTGGTAGTGACCTTTTCTTAAACCAGGGGCAAAATATATTGGTGTATATACCGGTGGTAGTGACCTTTTCTTAAACCAGGGGCAAAATATATTGGTGTATATACCGGTGGTAGTGACCTTTTCTTAAACCAGGGGTAAAATATATTGGTGTATATACCGGTGGTAGTGACCTTTTCTTAAGACTCTTCATTGCAAGGGGTGGGACGTAGCCCAGTGGTAAAGTGCTCGCTTGATGCACAGTCGGTCTAGGATCAACCCCCGTCTGTGGGCCCATTGGGCTATTTCTCGTTCGGGCCATTATGTCCTATCTTGTCTGTGGGATGGTGCATATAAAAGATCCCTTGCTACTAATGCAAATATGTAGCAGTTTTCTCTCTAAGACTATACATCAAAATTACCAAATGTTTGACATCCAATAGACAATGATTAATAAATTATTGTGCTCTAGTGTGTCGTTAAACAAAACAAATTTCTTATTTTTTTCTACATTGCAAAAACAGGGCTCAACCTGTCCATAGCCAAATTAGCCAATTGCTGATTTTTATACAAAATGGCTACAACATTTAGTAGTTGGATAATAAAAATGTTGTTTTAAATTAGCATCTTTTTAATAATTTTCAAGCAAATATACCCCACATATCTGAAAATTGACTAAAACAAAATTCTTTCCAGTGTGAATCCTGTAAAAAACATTAATAATTTTGACTGAATTTTTATGCTTGTACACTGTAATAATATGCTAGGATTTTACTTTGTAATACATGTAGTATTATGCCAGAATATTTAGATTTTAATATTATACTAAAATGGTGCATTATAGAATGTAAAAACATAATGCACAATTTTATATTTTAAGTCCAAACCACATATTTAACAACTACAATAAAGTACTCAATCACCTATATATATATGTATGTATGTATGTATGTATTTCCCCTGCATTTTGTCCAGACACAAATTAGAAAACACACATTACAATAACACAGATTCCATATACTAGATTGTAACGATGTCACTTATATCGACTTCGCTGAGATCTCCTAGCTTGCAAGTTTTAGCTAACTGCCATCTTAGTTTTTTATGGAATATTTTTCAAGAGGGATGGAAGAATGTGATTGAATTGAACAATATGTCATGGCATGCACTAAGGTATGTAAACATTACATCAGCTTCCACCCAACATTCTTCCCCGCTCTTGAAGGAAATTCCATAAAAATATTCCATATTAAAAAGCAAAACGGTAATTAGCAAAAACGTGCATAGTCAGTATACATCTAAATTCCATAAAAAATATTCCATAATGAAAAGCAAAACGTCAATTAGCAAAAATGTGCATAGTCAATATACATCTAGGTGACATGGTTACAATCTAGTATATGGAATCTGTGTCACTGTAATGTTTTTTTTTTTTCATGATTTATATCTAGAAACATTTTTATAAACAGCCATTGAATATATATATATATATATATATATATATATATATATATATATATATATATATATATATATATATATATATATATATATATATTCTTTTATTTCAGGCATGTATTCCCAAGAAAACATCTATGGATTCTATAAACTGGAGTTCACTCTGGTGGGTGCTGGTTGCCGTGGCAATATTCATCTTCGTCTGCTGTCTGATCCTCATCATTGCAATCATCATACTGTTCAACAAGTAAGTGATATGATGTTTATGTTGCCACTATAGATTGGCTAAGCCAGGGGTGGGATCTACCTGTTGGTAGAACTCTTTAACTGAGGTGTTTTGGTCGCGGTGTCAAACCTCCTCAGGGAATCCATTCTCTGGGGTTTTCCCCTGTCTCAACCAGTGCCCCATGACTGGTATAGCAAAGACTGTGGTATGTGCTATCCTGTCTGCAGGAAAGTGCATATATAAAAGATCCCTTTGCTGCTAATGGAAGAATGTAGCAGGGTTTCTCTGAAGACTAAATCTGCCAAATGTTTGACCTCAATTAGATGATGATTAATAAATCATTGTGTTCTGGTGGTGTCGTTAGGCCATACAATATTTGTGATGTTCTGCAGACAACACCAATACACAGTGCTCATATCATTTCATGTCATTTTGTACTGTAGGTATTTCTTTTCCATTGGTGGTGGTGGAAACCACAATGGCATTGACTAAATAAATTTCACTCCATTTCTCACAAATTATAAGTCCCAGATCGATTAAACTTGGTTTAATGTTGTACCTATGAATGTTCATTTAATTTAATTTTTTTAAAGTTTAATTGTTTAAAAAAAGAAACATGCATTGAGATGAAGATCTATGGATGAAAATGTGTCCAGAAAATGTTGTGGAATATTTAAAAGATGCAGTTCACTTTTGGAATGGGCATGAGTTTGATCATTCTTATTAAAAAGATAAAATGTAGGGGGGGGGGGGGGGGGGGGGTCCACACTTTCTTTTCAGATTTAGTTTAAAGTAATGTAAAAAATCAGAAACAGTTATGTACTGATAACAATAGGTTTAAAATTACAAAATTAATTGTTTATGAAAAGTTTTTGGAGAATAGTTGAAGACTTATATAATTTTATTTTGCAGTTATAAGAATTTCATGAGAACTAGAAAAACAGGTAAGCATTCTTATGTCAAAAGACACAACTGTCTCTTTTTGTTGTTGTTGGTAGTTTTAGTAAAATAAAAAAATTTGTCATTATAATTTAAAAACTCTCTCTGTTTCACTTGCACAGTACAAAAACCTCCAGGAAAAACACAAAAGCAGTTTAAGTTGTTGCATGATAAAACATATTATTAAGTTCATATCTGTTGATATTGTGTCTATTTGGCTTGGTTCGATAACGGGTTATTAGGCTCTTATTTTGATATCATTTGTGTTTGTGTTAATTCAGGTTCTCTGCTATTTATTTGTGTTTACCATTTACTAACAGATAATCATGTGTTTACCATCTACTAATTGATAATCCTGTGTTTATCATCTACTAATAGATAATCCTTTGTTTACTATCTACTAATAGATATACTCTTGTGTTTACTATCTACTAATAGATAATCCTTTGTTTACTATCTACTAATAGATATACTCTTGTGTTTACTATTTACTAATAGATAATCCTTTGTTTACTATCTACCAATAGATACTCCTGTGTTTACTATCTACCAATAGATAATCCTGTGTTTACTATCTACCAATAGATAATCCTTTGTTTACTATCTACCAATAGATAATCCTTTGTTTACTATCTACCAATAGATAATCCTTTGTTTACTATCTACCAATAGATAATCCTTTGTTTACTATCTACCAATAGATAATCCTGTGTTTACTATCTACCAATAGATAATCCTTTGTTTGCTATCTACTAATAGATAATCCTGTGTTTACTATCTACTAATAGATAATCCTTTGTTTGCTATCTACTAATAAATAATCCTGTGTTACCATCTACTAATAGATAATCCTGTGTTTACCATCTACTAATAGATAATCCCATGTTTACCATCTACTAATAGATAATCCTGTGTTTACCACACTAATAGATAACCATGTGTTTACCATACTAATAGATAACCATGTGTTTACCATAATAATAGATCATCATGCATTTACCATACTAATAGATAACCATGTATTTGCCACACTAATAGATAACCATGTGTTTACCACATTAATAGATAACCATGTGTTTACCACATTAATAGATAATCATGTTACTGTTATTCTGTGTTTGCATTTTCAGATCTCATTGCCCAGGATTTAGATCAGTGGTAGTTAACAAGTCACATTCAGCTCAGCTTTCAGAACTTCACAGAAGGGTTTTGGAACTTCACAGAGGGGTGTTGGAACTTCAAGAAAGATTTCAAAGCACTCCACAGAGCTTTAAAAAACTACTTAGAGCGATTTTATCAAACATTTTCGCAAGAAATCCTGAGAAACATGTTCACCTCATAATCAGTAGTCAGTAAATAGTGGAACTTTATGAAAATCACTGTCAATACTGAAGTAATGTCCTTGTTTCTGATATTTTGTAATGAACACTTATAATTCGCAGCTTGTTTGATAAAGCTGAAGAGATCTGCTAATTGTGTTCTCTATGATGAGATGGCATTTAAACGTACATTTGAGTGACATTAATGTGCGAGTAATCCTTAAATGTAGGTGGTTGCTATGCAAAGTAAACTTTATAGCAAGTTCAGTAATTCGAATTTTTATTTAATGAATATGCAGTGTGAAAGAACAAGTGCTCACTTTCATAGACATTTAAATTTATAAAAAATAAATTTTGTAAATAAGATTGTAAATATTGCACAGAGAGACACAGTTTACGTTGTAGATATAAATATACATAGAAGAGAAGAAATATAGCTAAAATATAAATATAGTAAATATAACTGAAAATGTACATTTGTATATTTAGTTTTATATTGTTAGGCGGTGACAGTTGATGATTGTAACACATAACTAATCATGAGTAAATGATGGACTAAGTAAAAGAACAAGCATTAGCAATATTTCTTATATTACAAAAGTAATGTACAAAAGATACAAATTTTTTAATACAGGTTGGTGAATTTTAATTTAATTTTGTTGAAGCAGTCTTTTGAAAGAAAATGTGCTTAAGATTTTATTATTATAAATACATTTGTATATTTCCAGTGTTGTTTTATATGTGCTGCTTTGAACAAATAGCTTTTATTTTTTATTTTGCTGGAAATATGATCTGAGAATGTATATGTATCTAGTTTTGTAAGAGTGAAAAGTATGTAACTTGTGTAAGAGTGAAAGGTTTATGATATATATTAGGGGAGTGCGCAGGAAATTTTGCAGAGGGGGATCGAGGTGTCTGGTGAAGCCCGTGCCGGGGGGTCTGGAGGCCCTCACCCCGAAAATTTTGAAAAATGTACCCCTTCTAGGGCTATTCTGAGGTGTTTTCTGCTGGCTAGTCGAGCTGCTTTCTGACAATTTTTTTTTCGCCTTGAGTGGGGGGGGGGGGGTTCGACCCCAACCCCCCCCCCCCCGCGAATGCGCCTGTATATGTAATGATACAGGGCAAAAGCAAGTTTATGAAGGTACTAAGTGATTTTAATAAGGTTCATAATTTTGTTGTATTTCTTTTTAAGTTGGGGAGGAAGGCAGTGAAACTCATATTGACCATGCTGTTTGGTTTCTGGTGGTCTAGTGATAGAAAATCATATTGTTTTGGAATAACCCTGTTGTATAAGATATACTTTGAAAAACAAAGAAACAGAAAGGCTTTTTTGTTTGTGAATACAACTCTTTTCTACATCAGAATGCAACGGAAATTAATAAAGTATATATTTATATCTCACAGTAAATTATTTCGACAGCATATGGGCTGTGGTATTCAGAAATAATCAAATTATGTCATAAAAAGACACTTGCAAATATCAAATATTGTCTTTAGTTTCTGTTGTAGTTTTGTATTTACATGTACACAAGGATGTGTATTATATTTTTGTATTAAAATATGTTTTAATAGTACATAGTGGTTTTGTTTTTAATAATTAAGCATTCATCACCCTGTATTTAACTAGCCCTTATTTTATGGAAGACATATATGGAGGCTATATCTACTAAATACGAAACGCCACTGACCAAAATGATGATTGACACTATTCCATATTTTGAACTTGTGCATACTTTTTCATATCTTTGGTGAAACTCTTGAACATTAAATTTTATGTTTTAAAATGTTTACATAAGTGACAGACTTTCTCAGACACCTGATATCATGAGTGCATGTCATCACAGGCATATGTATTCCAATGAGCTCTGTCCTGTACTAGGTTTGATTTAGTACACTAGTCTGGGAATGGCAGTCCTCCTTGTGGCGATGCAAGAGGGATGAAATCTCCAGTAAACAATCTACCCGGGAGTGACTGTCCCCTTGTAGACTCGTGGAATCAAACACTATTTTGCCAAATGCCCATTCGACTGCATTGTGCTGCTATACGGCCTTGATCTCGTATTATGGTTTTGTCGTCCAGATTCAGCTAGCCCCTTCATACTAGTGGCTCCAGTCTTCCCTACCACACCGGAGAGCTGGTCAGGTCAGAGAATTTAACGTGCACATTCAGAACAAGCTGTTGTAGGGCACGCCTGTCCTGGGCACAGGTGTCGGCCTCAGCCGGCTTCTCCGTCCAGGACATTCTGGAGAGCTGCCACGTCTTGTGTATTTGTACCCTTTCTCCTGCATTCACACCAGCTCCAACCTATGCATTCTTGACAAACAGGGTGGGAACGAGCTCAGTTGGTAGAGTGTTCGTCTGAGGTGCTTGGTATGGAGGATCAAACACCCTTGGTGGACCAATTCTTGGAGTGTTTCCCCCCCCCCCCCCATGTTCAAGCCAGTGTCGCAGTACCGTGGTATGCACTTTGCTGTCTGTTGGAAAGTATAATACAAAAAGATCCCTACCAGTCAGAATTACCAAATGTTTAACATCCAATAGCCAATGATTAATTAATTAATGTGATCTAACGGTGCTGCTAGATGAAACAAACTTTAAAAAACTTATTTTTTCAGGAAACACGCAAAAAAAGAAAAAAGAAAAGAAATTAAAAGCTCACATTATTCCCTCAGAATGGCCCAATACAACAAACTGTTACTAAACCTCCAGGAAGTAGGTAGCAGACCTTGGTAGGTGTGAAACCGACAAACGGCAGGCCAGTGATTATTTACCAGTCCATCACTAGTATTAAAAGAGACTTCGTCCTCAAACGGAAAGTCTTTTTTTTTTTACCCTATAAAATTGCTGATAATATGTGTCATCTACTCGCTAGCAATGCACCAAAACATTTTAAAGTGCGTAATAGAAGCCTTAACGTGACATACCCTAGTTTTTAAACGCTGCGACCTATTTTGCACTGTTAAAGCAAATTCTTTTTTAATAATTTAAATTAGAAGTGCTTACATTTTATTACTTAGAATATTCATTTTCATACACCTAAAGTGTTTCTGGTCCCCAGGTGTTTGTATTACCCCGAAACGCTTTTTTAATCATTCTAAAAACGCACATTCATCTGAGAAGTAATGGTTGTTAAGACGAGCTCTAGTTAGGTTTAGACGATATTTCCCAGTTTAAACATCACAGATGTTAGCAACAAGGGCTCTTTTATATACACGTTCCCAAAGACAGGATAGCACATGCCATGGCCTTTTCTATACTAGTCATGGGGAACCGGTTGGAACGGGGTATTCCAATAACAGAATGGGTCCATCGAGTGGATACAATTCCTCGAGCGAAGCTCAGTCGAGAACTCTACCCACTGAGCTAGATAAAGCCCCCTTAGAGGGAGGAACGCCTAGGACAATATGTATTATGTAAGATTATATGCACTTTCCAACAGCCAGTACTGCACATACCACTGCTTTTAGTGTACCAGTCGTGGGGCACTGACTGGAACGAGAAAAAACCCGCGGCCATTGAAGTCGATTGATTCTGCGACTCCTCGCATCTCGGGAGAGCGCTCTGCTACTGGACTACATCACTTCGGTCTTATGAAGGAAAGAAGGAACGAAGGAACGAAGGGTTGTTTTAACGACACCCTCAACACATTTTAATTACGGTTATATTGCATCAGACATATGATTAAGGTCCATGCAGATAATGAGAGATCCACTTCATGGGCTACTCTTTTCGATTAGCAGCAAGTGGTCTTTTTTATGCAACATCTCACGGACAACATAATACATACCACGGCCTTTGTTAAACCAGTTGAGGGGCACTGGCTGGGGCGAGAAATAACCCAATGGTCGGTCTTATGAAGTCATGCAGATAAGAGTACATAATATAGTTCTCAAACATATTTAGGTTAATGTGACAGAATTAAAAAAAAAAAAAATCACCATTTATTTTCAGCACCATTTATCCCAATAACAATTTACTTTTAGCAAAAAGCACTTGACTTAGAACATAACCGACATCAACGATCAGCCTCTAGTTATCTAGCCTTCCTACATCGGAGGACAAGTTTTAACATTTATATAACGGTAATAGCAATAACAATAATTTAGTTGCCAAAAATCCGTGATGGTTTTGGGGCGAGGCGTAGCCCAGTGGTACAGCGCTCACTTGAAGCGCGGTCGGTTTGGGATCGATCCCCGTCAGTGGGCCCATTGCGCAATTTCTCGCTTCAGCCAGTGCACTACGACTGGTACATCAAAGGCCGTGGTATGTGCTATCCTGTCTATGAGATGGTGCATATAAAAGACCCCTTATAGCCAATCGAAAAGAGTAGCCCATAAAGTGGCGACAGCGGGTTTCCTCTCTTAATATCTAATAATATGCCTGACGCCATATAACCGTAAATAAAATGTGTTGAGTGCGTCGTTAAATAAAACATTTCCTTCCTTCCGTAATGGTTTTGAAATATTTGACAAACTACATGAATAAAACACACAAATTGCTTGTCATTTAAGATATTCAGATCACGTTTAACATTTCCTTTCGGTTTCAGTCAGGGTCCGCAGAGTGTTTTTGAATATGGGGCGGGGTACTGTCAGTTCGATAGTCAGCGAGGGGTGTGGATGGGGGGGGGTGGGGGGGTGGATGAAGATTTGAGGGCAAGGTCACTCGAAATAATTTTAAATTTCACGTGTTAAAATACGGTTTTTCCAGCCTTCTGAAGAGAGTACCTGAGAAAAGTGAGGGGGTGGCCCCCGCGAACCTCCACCTCCGCGTCACCACACTAGACACGCACGCACGAGCACAAATACACATATACTGAACAAAATAAGAAACTTCCGCTAACTTTGCTTGAACATAACTTGATGAAAACGAACCGGGGGAATAATTGTTATATATGCGTTTAAAGAGTGTTCCATGATGCATCGTTTGGTGCAAAAATCATGGCCATAGGTTAACAAAAAGTGGAAGAAATTTTTACCAAGTGTGGTAGGGGTTAAAAAAAAAACCCCACCCACTTAATAACGGGTTTGACCACCTCTTGAATTGACCATTGCAGTGCATCGCAGGCGCATAGAATTGACTAAAGTGTTGATTTCTGCCTGTGGAATATTGTTCCATTCTTGAATGAACGCTTGACGAAGTTCGTTGACGTTAGCGGGTGGGTTGGGACGACGCCTCAATCGTCTGTCCAGACTATCCCAGACATGCTCGATGGGGTTGAGATCAGGACTTTTAGCGGGCCAGTCATCAATGAAATCAATGTTATTTGTCCTAAGAAAATTTACAGTGTCTCTAGCTTTATGAGAGGTGGCATTATCATGCTGAAAAATCGAGATGTTGGCGTTGTTATGGAACAGAGGAATGACGTTGAGCATTTAAATTGCCATCAATGACGACTAGTGGTGAACGATAACCATGGGCAATGGCTGCCCAGACCATGACACAACCCCCACCCCCGAAACGACCTCGTTCAAGAACACAACAGTCAGCATAGCGTTAATTTCTCATACAGTAGACGCGCACCCTGCCATCACCACGTTGTAAAAAAATCTGGATTCATCCGAAAAAAGAACGGTATTCCAGCGTCTCCGTATCCAACGAGTGTGTACACGTGCCCAATTAAGACGATTTAGACGATGACGTTGCGTTAAAACGCATCCGACGTAAGGACGTCGTGCATGTAAACCGTTCTCCCGCAGACGATTACGAACAGTTTGCCCACTGATTCGGTTATTATGAAGCCCAGGTGTGTTAACAGCAGTAGCAGTGGCAATTTGGAATCGATTGCGCAAATGCGTGTTCATGATATAGCTGTCTTGACCACGCGTTGTAACACGCGGACGTCCACGACGTGGCAAGTTGTTGGTGCTTCCTGTCGTTCGAAATCTTACGCGAAGATTTCGTATCACTCGACTAGAACTCCCAACATGCCTTGCAACGTCTTCTGTCGACATGCCAGCATCAAGCATGCCAATCGCCTGTTCGCGTAAATTATTGGGTATTCTTGGCATATTAAAAATGCTACAATGTAAAAAAAAAAAACGTTTTTTAAAAAATTTGAAGCGTTTTCGTTCACTTGACAACAATGTCAGTAAGACAAGTAAAACAAATTGACCGAATACTACACGGGACATGTCGAACCATGCATGCACGTGCAAATTGAATTTCACATTGTCGACGATTAACAGTGCAAAATTAATCGATAAAATTCATGAATCCTGATAATACAGCTCAAGGCTAATACTACCTGTATAATTTCATTACACAATGAATTCTTTAACACAGCAAATACTATATGTACAAATCGGAAGTTTCTTTTTTTGTTCAGTATACATAAATGTAGGCATACGCGCACATGAAATGTATTAAAGGGACATTCCTGAGTTTGCTGCATTGTAAGATGTTTCCGACTAATAAAATATTTCTACGATTAAACTTACATATTAAATATATTTTCTGGTTTAGAATATCAGTGTCTGTATATTCAATGTGTTTCTGGTCGTTTTAATATTTGTAAGAAGCCCAAACTGGATTTGTCTTCAAATAATTTCGTACGTACGAAAAATTTTATATTTTTGGAAATAAAGTGAAATTTAACCTAGTACAAATATTAGAACGACCAGAAACACGTTGAATATATAGACACTGATATTTTATGCAGAAAAATATATTTGTTATGTAATTACAATCGTTAAAAAGTCTTTGTTAGTCGGTAACATCTTAACAAGTGCAACAAACTCAGGAATGTCCCTTTAAAACAAACGGACAAGTGCACGCACACATTAACCATTCACACCTACATGTATGGTTTTATAATATCTATAAATATCGGCTCCAATTAGTCCTGTTTAAAAATCCCCATGGCATTAAATGTCCACACCTCCATTCTTCCTGGTGCGTTTCACTCCTTAATTCCTTCTGGCAGTCGGTTTGTGGAACTCGCCGTACTTGACAAACTGGGCGCGATGCACAACAGACGACATTTTAATTATTAGGAATTTCTTAACCTTTAGCACATTTTGAAAGATTTTTTTTTTTTTTATACAGAACAGAATATCACTAAGTTGAATATGTCTGAAAGGTTGTACCTAATGGTTTTGCAAGTGATCGAAAAATCGATCCCCTGGAGTCACAGACGATCGATTTTTTTTATCACTCCTGGCAATTTTATTTAGAAGCAAGTGAAAAACGCTCCAAGATTCAAGTACAGTATGCCAAGTCCACAAATATGTAATGTTATAATTATTGTGCACTTTCGACGTTTTGATTGACAACAGACAGACATTTGGGATCGTATCGAACGTATGCAATAACTATGCATACCGCGAGTAAATTTATACGGCAAATTTAAGTCATCACATTTTGTACAATATCGCTTTACTCATTCATTCTTACTTGGGGCGGGACGTAGCCCAGTGGTAAAGCGCTCGCTAGATGCGCGGTCGATCTGGGATTTGGGATCGATCCCCGTCGGTGAGCCCATTGGGCTATTTCTCATTCCAGCCAGTGCACCACGACGGGTATATCAAAGGCTTGTTTGTGGGATAGTGCATATAAAACATCCCTTGATAATGAAAAAATGTGGTAGGTTTCCTCTCTAAGACTATATATGTCAAAAATACCAAATGTTTAACATCCAACATCCGATGATTAATAAACCAATCTGCTCTAGTGGAAGGAAGAAAGGAAGGGAATGTTTTATTTTATGACGCACTCAACACATTTTATTTACGGTTATATGGCGTCGGACATATGGTTAAGGACCACACAGATATGAGAGAGGAAACCCGCTGTCGCCACTTCATGGGCTACTCTTTACGATTAGCAGCAAGGGATCTTTAATATGCACCATTCCACAGACAGGATAGTACATACCACGACATATGTTACACCAGTTGTGGAGCACTGGTTGGAACGAGAAATAGCCCAAGGGGCCCACAGACGGGAATCGATCCTAGATCAGGCGAGCGATGTACCACTGAGCTACGTCCCACCCCCTGCTCTAGTGGTGTTGGTAAACAAAACAAAGAATGAATGAATGAATGTTTAACGACACCCCAGCACGAAAAATACATCGGCTATTGGGTGTCAAACTATGGTAATGCAAATAAATAAGGTGATGATCAACATCAATATAAAAATTCAAGACCTAAACAAAAACAGTGTAAAGAACTGTGCAAAAACACAAATATCACAGAATTTTACGGATTCTGAATTTTACTAAAAACTTCAATTTTGTGTTGGCCATTCTAAGAGAATGTTACACCCCTGCACCACGGTGAGGTTACAGCACACGCAGGGGACAAAACAAAGTAACTAACTATATACACAATATGAAGAAACAACCTTTTACACATTTATCATGGAAATAAGAAAACAACATGTAGACATACGGAAAATGTTGAATATTGTGTATTTTAGAAAGGAGAGCAACATCCCGCCAAGAAAAAACATTGCCACGGGATTGGAACCTAATACCACTAAATGCATGTATATACAAAATATTACTTCCAACTTTCGACCGGCCTCGGTGGTGTCGTGGTTAGGCCATCGGTCAACAGGCTGGTAGATACTGGGTTCGGATCCCAGTCGAGGCATAGGATTCTAAATCCAGATACCGACTCCAAACCCTGAGTGAGTGCTCCGCAAGACTCAATGGGTAGGTGTAAACCACTTGCACCGACCAGTGATCCATAACTAGTTCAACAAAGGCCATGGTTTGTGCTATCCTGCCTGTGGGAAGCGCAAATAAAAGATCCCTTGCTGCTAATCGGAAAGAGTAGCCCAAGGAGTGGCGACAGCGGGTTTCCTCTCAAAATCTGTGTGGTCCTTAACCATATGTCTGACGCCATATAACCGTAAATAAAATGTGTTGAGTGCGTCGTTAAATAAAACATTTTTTTTTTTTTTTTTCAACTTTCGTCTATATTTTATTTACGAATTCCACAAATTAACTTCAAGCGACTGGGTCACTAAAAGCGACCGGGTCAGAAAAAGCGAACAGGTCACTTCATTCTGCCGTTCAAATCTCGTAGAATCTCGATTATTGCGGCTATGATGCTTTTACACATAATATGCCCTGACAGATAACTGTGTCTTGGGAACGACCATGTCCGCGGTCCGTGTAAAACTGATTATTATGATACTGCGCCGGGGGCTTTGTGAATCAAACTATTCATCCTACGTCACTGAGGTTGGTCTAATGCGCAGATAATTTTTTTACACCAATGTACATATGAAAGAATATTGACTTATTTTGTTGTTATTCAACCAAGTAAATGCAACCAAATGAACCATCGGACATACGGCTGGTAGGTACTGGGTTCGAATCCCGGTACTGGCTCCCACACAGAGCTCTACATTACATCCTTACAACTATTCCAAACTATTAGACTGAAGTGTTTAAAAATACTACGACATTCCTTGAAACGATTTTAGCACACTTTCACGACACCACTAGAGCAGAGTGCACTTTCCCACAGACATGATAGCACATACCGCGGTCTTTGATATACCAGTAGTGGCTGGAACGAGAAATAGCCCAAAGGGCCCACCGACGGGGGTATGCTTCGTTTAAATGCAATGTGATGTTATGGGTGATGAGTCTTCTTCTTCTTAGAACTCTCATGAGCGAATATGCGTTGAGCTCCAGTAAGGCGCCTACAAGTAGTTTGCCCCAGCTCATCCATCTTCGACAGTGATCCACATCAGTCTAGCATCTACCCTTTGCCCAGTCCAGCTTGGGTGACCCACAGTGATCCACATCAGACTAGCATCTACCCTTTACCCAGTCCAGCTTGGGTGACCCACAGTGATCCACATCAGTCTAGCATCTACCCTTTACCCAGTCCAGCTTGGGTGACCCACAGTGATCCACATCAGTCTAGCCTCTACCCTTTGACCAGTCCAGCTTGGGTGACCCACAGTGATCCACATCAGTCTAGCCTCTACCCTTTGACCAGTCCAGCTTGGGTGACCCACAGTGATCCACGTCAGTCTAGCCTCTACCCTTTGACAATCCAGCTTGGGTGACCCACAGTGATCCACATTAGTCTAGCCTCTACCCTTTGACAATCCAGCTTGGGTGACCCACAGTGATCCACATTAGTCTAGCCTCTACCCTTTGACAATCCAGCTTGGGTGACCCACAGTGATCCACATTAGTCTAGCCTCTACCCTTTGACCAGTCCAGCTTGGGTGATCCACATTAGTCTAGTCTCTACCCTTTGCCCAGTCCAGCTTGAGTGACCCACAGTGATCCACATTAGTCTAGCCTCTACTCTTTGACCAGTCCAGCTTGGGTGACCCACAGTGATCCACATCAGTCTAGCCTCTGCTCTTTGACCAGTCCAGCTTGGGTGACCCACAGTGATCCACATTAGTCTAGCCTCTGCTCTTTGACCAGTCCAGCTTGGGTGACCCACAGTGATCGACATTAGTCTAGCCTCTACCCTTTGACAATCCCGCTTGGATGACCCACAGTGATCCACATTAGTCTAGCCTCTACCCTTTGACAATCCAGCTTGGGTGACCCACAGTGATCCACATTAGTCTAGCCTCTACCCTTTGACAATCCAGCTTGGGTGATCCACAGTGATCCACATTAGTTTAGCCTCTACCCTTTGACCAGTCCAGCTTGAGTGACCCACAGTGATCCATATTAGTCTAGTCTCTACACTTTGACCAATCCAGCTTAGGAGACCCTAACAGGAACTGAAGCTCCCGCTGGTATAGCTCTCTGGGTCACTGAGACATACAAGCTACCTTACCACGTCAAAGAATGGACCACGAGATAGATGATGGGTATAAAACAATTGCTCCTGCAAACCAACCACCATGTGATAAATTTCAGGATAAATCTAATCCATCGACAGACAACATTTAAATTCTTCAGCATCTAACAAAAACAAAAGGAGAGAGTATGTTTTGTTTAACGACATCACTAGAACATATTGATTTATTAATCATCAGCTATTGGATATCAAACATTTGGTAGTTTTAATATATAGTCTTGGAAAGGAAACCCGCTACATTTGTTTTCATTAGTAGCAAGAGATCTTTTATATGCACCATCCCACAGACAGGCTAGCACATACGACGGCCTTTGATATACCAGTCGTGGTGCACTGGCTGGAACGAGAAATAGAAGCATCTAGCAAGTCACAGGTGTATGGGTATGGAGAGGAGCGTCTAGTGGACTCAGCATGTTTCAGTTTTCTTTGTTTAACAACACCACTAGAGCACATTGATTAATTAATCATCGGCTATAACCATCCAAAGTGATTTCAGACACATCACGGTTTCAGTGTCCCTGTTCTAGCCGGTGTATAAGATTGAAAAATCCTTATAATCTCGGGTGGGACACGAACCCACTACCTGGCAACCTTGAATCCGACAAGTCCACTATACCACCAAGCCATTGATCTAACGAAGCTTAGTGCCTATTCATAACTCTAACGTTTTCATTTATCTAAAATATTTCCTTTTGAACTAATATCCTTTTTTCCCCAGCGAAAGTTTATGTACAAAAAAATTGACTGTTGAATGTGTTTCCTTAATTAGTCTATGTAATACGATACTGGGTACATATACCCGCCTGTTTTTTACTTGGTGTATTGTTTTATTACCTGTAGGCCTACAGGTAAACATGTATATTATCTAGGTGTGTCGAGTTCACGCTTGTTAGTGTACAGTTGGACTGTGTAGACTTAAACATAAATATCTCGTCAGTGGTAACTAGAAATATATTAGTATACCTACTTATATACTTTAAATTACCATATTGTGTGGGAGATGGTAAACGAGTTGTCCAGGTGAAAGGATTTTCATTTGTCACTATAACTTTAGCGAGTGACAAATGAAAATGGTTTCAGAAGATACATAAATTCGATAATACTGGTACCAAGTGTGTAATACTATTTATTATCTAGGCTATTTTTTCTCTAAAACCCTGTTTATTTCGATATCCATAAATATGTTTGTATATAGAATCCACGAATCAATGTAAAGCACTTTACACACTTTTCTTGCTAGAAGTTTGAATTTTATTCAAGTTGACATATAATTTTTAAAAACCAAAGTTCTGTTTATTGTTCATAAATCTATAATGAATTGTTTAGAGAACAATAAATGAGTTACCAGTTATTGTAAAATTTAAGTTTCACTTGTCACGAGCTGTAGCGGGTGACACATGAACATTATTTCACTAGGAACATAGATATGAAAAAATGTAGATATGTAGTTTTAGTCGTTAAACGATTTTAATAGTCTGAAACTTCTACAATGCAGTAGTCCTTTTAGGGTGATATAAATACATTTACCTTAGTTTCACACCCAGCAGCCGATGTATTGTTTTGTATGCTGGGGTTTTGTTAAACACCTATATATCAATTCATCCATCCATCCATCCATCCATCCATCCATCCATCCTTCCTTCCATCCATCCATCCATTCTTCCATCCTTCCTTCCTTCCTTCCTTCCATCCATCACCGTCCGCAGTCCATCTATCCGTCCGTCCGTCCGTCCGCCATCCATCCATCCATGCATTTATTCGTCATTCATTCATGCATCCATCCATTATTCGTTATTCATTCATTCATTCATTCATCATAAGCATGAAACTAAATTTAAAAAAAGGACTTATTATGGTATCAGTGTTTGCATAAAAAAACCTAAGCCACACACTTTATACCTCGGCTCTTAATCTGTTTGAAATGGAGTCTTAAAATCCAGTACGATTAGGTAGATTTTAACATTTTATTTCAAGACAACTGCTTCTCCGTAACAAGTAAACATTTTCTGTTCTTTTGAGCTCGACTGTATCTTTCGTTGTATGCATTCTCTTCCACCCGGACAACACTTAACCTAGTCAGTAACAAGTGTTTGATAAATTGTCGTCACTGTTTGAACCAGCCGATCGGCAGAAAAACACCAAATGTCTTTGCTTATCAGGATATACCACAGTCTTTCTACCGATACAAAATAACCTTGATCAGAAATACATCCACGACGTACTGAAATTAAAATGGTGCTAGCTGAAACGTTCTACGTCCATCTAAATCCGGTGTGCTTCAGTTAGTGTGTTTAATTCTTGAACAGAAACCAGAACCTCCTGGGAGTGGCTGTACGCAATGTGAAAATCCGCAGGAGATAAGACCCATTGAGATTTATAGGTACACTTTATTGAGTTTGTTAAGGTCCGACACATTCACCTGATCGCAATGGAGGTTTACAGTTGGACTTTATTTCTGTTTTGCTTCTGTCCAGGTAAGAAAACAGCTACAGCAACCTAATACGTCTGTCTCTTAGCCATAGTTCTCCTGCATTGTTATTGCTGTATCTTATTTTAAAAGATTTATGATCTGTTCTGTAGAATTGTTTTTCAAATTGTTTCTAACGTTTTAAGAAAAAAGAAGTATATTTATTGGTATTGTAATTTGTTTTGTTTCTTAGCATAACATCTCAGTGTGACTCGATTCTTTGTCATTAGCAGGATACTTAACAAGGGCTTTGATTTAAACATGTTTACATAGATGTCAGATGCCAGAAACAGGGGGTGACAGAGGACAATTATATTAACTCGCGTCTCAAGCGGGGTGTATGCCTAATCTTCAGTGCTGGGGTCTAATATGCGTGTGTATTCGTGTGTGTCTGTATATGTGTCTATGCACGTGCGTGTATCTGCATTTTCTCTCTCTCTCTCTCTCTCTCTCTCTCTCTCTCTCTCTCTCTCTCTCTCTCTCTCTCTCTCTCTCTCTGTGTGTGTGTGTGTGTGTGTCTGTCTATGTGTGTGTGTATCACAGTGTGTGTGTGTGTGTGTGTGTGCGCGCGCGCGCTTGCGCTTGTCTGTGTGTGTGTGTGTATCCAGGACAGCATGTTAGAACGGTATTTGATTATAAGCACGAAAATAAGTAAACAAATAATTATGAATCTATATGCGAATTTTTTTAAAATCAAACTCTTAAGTTTACCTATGTGACTAATATGTCTGGAACAAATCCAAGCTGAATTAAAAAAAACCCCACAAAACATTTCAGCGACCGTCTTTCAAAACACGATTACTGAATAACCAAGTTGTTAAAACACGATATATCTTATCATATCTACTCCAGTGCCTCTCTTTTGTACCGGATTAAACTTGTCGAGATAAGAAGGGGATTAGTGGATTTACATGTCAGCACACGGCATGCAGACATCAACTCCGGATGATTAACACGAAATTAAAATATACCTGTGACGTCACTGTATTGTCTCAACGCTCCATTATTTTTCAGTAATGGAGCGATGAATTCATAACTCTCCATTACTTAGAGTAATATATATGTAGTCATTATCTATTGGTGTATTTTAAGTAGGGGAATATGTTCATAACTCTCCATTCCTGAAAAATAATGGGACTTAGCGGGCCTCGTCTCCATTATTTTTCAGGAATGGAGAGTTACTCGGACATTCCCCTATACTTAATGCGTAGGCCTAGATGTTGGTTAGTCAATTTGAATTAAAAAACAAAATGTTTCTGCTTATCTTTTTTTTATTTTATTTCTCCTCTAATTCAATTGTACATTCCATAGTCTTATTATTAGCAGCAAGGGATCTTTTATATGCACCATCCCACAGACAAGATAGTACATACCACGGTCTTTGTTACACCAGTTATGGAGCACTGACTTGAACGAGAAATAGCCCAATGGGGCCACCGACGGGGATCGATCCTAAACCGACCACGCATCAAGCGAACGCGTTACCAAGCACAATGATTACAAACTAGAAACCCGCTTTGTAAATACATATATTATAACTATGTAGGAAAACTGGATCTCACATAAACAGTAAACAATCCACCTGTCTCTTTTTTGTTTTTTGAAACCACGCCCCCCCCCCCCCCCCACCACCACCACCACCATCAAAAACAGTGGCTAATTCTGCAACTCAGGACAGAAAGCCTACCTTGTAAATATTTGAAATGCATGTTGAACAGTTTTAAAACTTTTATTGTTTGCAAAGACAGACTATATCTCACGGATACATTACAAGCTGTTTACGCGAACACCGCTCTCGAGAACTGCCTGTCTCTATATATGACTTTGACACGACGAGTAGTCATAAAGTTTTTTCCAACAGCAGTCTAATATTACTTTCCTTTGACGACCAAGAACAATAAAATACTTTCCTAGTCAGTGTTTTGAAAAACCAACACGTCGAGAGTGTCACATTTAAAACTAATAGAGTTTGGTATTAGACTTTGTGGATTTGTTTGCCCCACTATTGTTTAAAGTGAATGTTTATTTTGTATAATAAAATTGTCGCGAAGATGTTTTTCTTCTCTCTTTTTAAAATTAATAAAACGTGCTTTGGAGACTTTTGAATGTTGAGAGAAAGTGAGAAATATTGGTGAGGAGAGTGAGAAAGGGAGAGTGAGAGCGAGAGAGACATATATATATATATATATATATATATATATATATATATATATATATATATATATATAGAGAGAGAGAGAGAGAGAGAGAGAGAGAGAGAGGGGGGGGGGGGGTGAAGAGGGGAGCAGAGCGGTTCTCCGCAAAATGCAAAACTGCCATTTTTGTAACATTGACTAAGACCATTCATTACTATGCCTGACTCTAAGTTCTCAATACCTCTGTATTACTAAAATGGATAAATAGCACGTTGTTATAAAAATACCTCGTCCAGCAAAACAAACAACAGATAAGATTCTTGAGACTAAAGCCATATTGACATATGTGATTAGAATACACTTGACACCGGGAACGGTTACGTCATGGTACCTCGACCTAAGCTTCAACCTGTAAATTTGTCAACATAATAAAAATACCCAAGCGATTACCAATGTTAGTATTACAATGTGGGAATATTTAACGCTTTTAAATCAGCGACTAGGAGGTGTCTAACATATTATTGTAACTGTAACTCTTCGAAACAGTTCTTTTGACATTTTTGTGTTATCTCGGGTATTTTTGTAATTTATGTATGACTATTTACTTTGAAGGGTAGCTATATACGAAGGAAAATAACACTGTTTAAAACAAGTGAAAAGTAGGAGCCCTCCACTTAGTCGTTGGGGAAGGAATGAACCGTTAAATATTAAATTGATTTCAACTGAGTGGATAGGAGTGGGTAGGTGAGGTGGCAATGCATTATTTTCTAACATTCCGACGTTTATGCTCCATTTGAGTCAAACGCCCAGGGAAAATTACCGATCATACCTTGGCCTGCTAAGTATACTTTTTTGTTAAGAAGACTATTGTTGTGGTTCATAATTTTGTATTCTGTTTTATTTTAACATTAAAAATTCAAACAAACAAAAATTCATTATTATATACATATGTATATATCTTTTAGTTTTTGTCAACTCCCTGAGATGGTCACCCTCGACCGCCAGATGTATTCTCGTCAAATCCGAAGATCTGCCTATCGGTAAGATTTCCTGTTCAAATATATACAATTAAACATTATAGTATTGAAAATACACGCCACGTCACGTGATTATAATAAAGAAAATACACGTCACGCGATTGTATTACAGAATACTTTAAGACCACGTGATACAGAAAATACACGTCATGTAATCACGTGATTATATTAAAATAGACGTCACGTGATTATATTAAAGACCCTGTTACATTATTGTATGCTATTTATGTCTATTTATTGCTTAAAGGTAGTACTAAACCAAATAACTTCCGGCTGGGTCAAAGTTCGAGGTGCACCGAACTTTTGATAGAGAAGTGAACACCACAAGTCCTGTGATTGTTTATAAATGTGAGTGTGTTGGTTGTAAAAAATAATAGTTTCATCTGGGTAAAAAAAATATGCAATTTTATTTCATCTAGTACCAATGTGTCAAGTAGCCTTGTGCTTGAAACATGTATGGGGCACCTGTAAAAAAAAGTACTCAAATTTTGTGCGGAACTAGGGTAGTCATAGACGCTACCCGTTATCTCAGAAACGAGCAGCTTGACCCCCAATGTTTTCTGATTCACTTTAAGTGTGAGGGGTGGTAGTATTTATATCCGTGGCGTTTATGTCGGTTGATACGTTGCAGGTAGGAGTTTTAGCCACATATGTTACTATTGTCGTCTATGGGATTTGATTTGGTAGTATACACCCTAAAATGGTGATTCATCACATCTAGACATTTATTTTGGAGTATATAATCACTTACAAATACATCGGATATTCCACAACTCGAACTTTTCAAATTCTAGCAAAAGACGAGTCATTGCTTATGTTTATGATTAGTTGACGTCTTTAGAGGTGGATCCGGGAAAGTGTCTTCTTTTTTTGCTGTTTTTTTTAATTTTAAAATTTTAAATTTTCCCTTTTCGCGAGTTGGTTCATGTGCCCTTTCCCCCCTTAATCCCCTTCCAAAACTATGTCCTGGATGCGGCAGTGTGTGTTCTCAATTGTCATATATCCTCATGCTTTAGCAGGATAAATTTCCAAAAGATTTTGTAGACACCAGATCAAGCAAGAGCAGACCACATGTATAGAAATAAAATGTTCTAAACATGAACCCGAAACTTATATTTCTTTTCATTTCAACTTATTTTCGTGCTTATATCCAATTACGGTTCAAGCACGGTGTCCTGAGCACATATCTCAGCTATCTGGGCTGCCTGTCCAGGACAGTGGGTTAGTTGTTAGTGGATAGTGGTTAGTGAAAGAGAAGAATGTGCAGTGGTCTTACCCCTACCCGTTGAGTTATTAAAACTCGCTCTGGGTGGGAGCCGGTACCGGCTTAATCACACCACCAAGGCAAGTGAAAGTTATATGAATCAGAAGTATTGAAGCCCCTGTCGTTAAAGGTGAAGGTAAAGATACAAGTACATTGTAAAAATCTTGGTTAATTCATGTGTTTACAAATGAAAGGAAAAGGGGAATACAATGGCTAAATTATTTGTCAATAGATTGATCGTCCTGTAGCCTTTACATATAAACTGAATACGGCTGGAGGACACTCGAGCTACACAAACTAACTGCAGAGAAGCAAAAACCATGAAGTTAAAACGCGCCAAATTTCGAAAAACCCCAAACTAAAATTCTAGGGGATATTAAGGTTTGTTTTAGAGTTTCACAAAACGGAAGGTGGGAGTGACATAGTCTGTGGCCTGGTCTTTGGTGATTAATTAAAACAGAACGTGTACTAAACTAATAATAATTGCGTTCAGATTGCAATGTTTTTATAAGAACTTTACTGAGACTATTTCACCCCTTATTGAATCAAATAACATTTTTAAGTGTTAGCTTTGCTTGTATGTCATCCGTCAGTTTGCTAACTTCATATAATTGATATATGTAGCAATAGAAATTATCGACCTAATAATAATTAAAACAATGCTTCTTTGGTTGTTAATAACTTAATATTAGTTTGCTGGCTAAATAGGATAGAAATATATGACCAAACCCTCATAATGAGATATTATAATACATATATGTTATACGAAAACGTATTTTTTTTTTTAGGTTCGTATTTAATAAATTTGACTGTGATACAAAGCAACCCTGGACGCAGTGTTACCATAGAGACCAACCACAACTCCACATCAGAACTTGTCAAAGTTACAAACACAACTGATTCAGGTGGAGACAACTGGACAGCTAGCGTTGTTCTCATAGCGGAGTTGGACAGGGATTTTGTAAGAACGTTATCGAGACTATTTGTATTAAGATCTCCGTAATTTGATGTTAATCTTTTAAATGATCTAATTATAAAAAAAGTATATATTTTGTTTGATGTTTAGACGGGATGTTATTTAGAAATTGAATAACTCTTCCATTAAATAAAAAGTTATGAATATCACCCTAGAAATTGAATGATATTTTTAAGCCATTACATAATTTAAAAACAAAATGAAAATCACCCAAGAAAACGCAAACATTACTAATAGATTGTGAAAAACACAATGAAATGGCATGAGGTTTTTCTGTGGTCCAAGTTTCACGCATTCTTTGTGAAGGCCTGCTTGTTTTTATAGGAAATAGCTCAGTAGAGGAAAGGACTGCTTGTTTAAGTTTTATGACATCCCAACACATTTTAAACTTCAGCGTATTTGGTGTATGACATGGTTATATCAACATTCCGTCGATAGACTCTGAGAAATCAAAGAAACCCGATGCAAAAAACCCAACAAAAACCCCCAACTAAACAAACAAAACAAAAAACAACAACAAACAGACCAGACCAATAGAGAGAAAACATCTCAGACTTGTTTTGCACTTGTTTATAGCAATTATACATTTTCTACATTATCACCATTCAGCATTTTTATTTGCTTCGCATTATAAAAGCTATACATAAAATCTAGAATTGTTTTACTGTCATATTATAAATATATAATTGTTTCATACACCAGAAGCCAAGCTCTTGAGTCAAAGTGTCTTCTAGCCCTATTTTCGTTTAGGTTGAGGTTCTTGCCCTATTTACACTGTAGTTTTACAAAATTACATAATTTTTATTCTTGATTTAAATAATCATATTCACATACTTATCTTTATTTAACACCCAATAGCCTATGTGGATTTTTGTGCTGAGTTGTCGTTAAACATCGATTGATTAATTGCTTGATTCAATCATTCATTAGTTCTAGCCCTAATCTGTTTAATGCACCATGTCAACAGACGGGACCTTGGAGCTGTTGAAACCTAGTTTGTTTAATGCACCATGTCAACAGATGGGACCTTGGAGCTGTTGAAACCTAGTTTGTTTAATGCACCATGTCAACAGACGGGACCTTGGAGCTGTTGAAACCTAGTTTGTTTAATGCACCATGTCAACAGACGGGACCTTGGAGCTGTTGAAATCTAGTCTGTTTAATGCACCATGTCAACAGACGGGACCTTGGAGCTGTTGAAACCTAGTTTGTTTAATGCACCATGTCAACAGATGGGACCTTGGAGCTGTTGAAACCTAGTTTGTTTAATGCACCATGTCAACAGACGGGACCTTGGAGCTGTTGAAACCTAGTTTGTTTAATGCACCATGTCAACAGACGGGACCTTGGAGCTGTTGAAACCTAGTCTGTTTAATGCACCATGTCAACAGACGGGACCTTGGAGCTGTTGAAACCTAATCTGTTTAATGCACCATGTCAACAGACGGGACCTTGGAGCTGTTGAAACCTAATCTGTTTAATGCACCATGTCAACAGACGGGACCTTGGAGCTGTTGAAACCTAGTTTGTTTAATGCACCATGTCAACAGATGGGACCTTGGAGCTGTTGAAACCAAGTCTGTTTAATGCACCATGTCAACAGACGGGACCTTGGAGCTGTTGAAACCTAATCTGTTTAATGCACCATGTCAACAGACGGGACCTTGGAGCTGTTGAAACCTAATCTGTTTAATGCACCATGTCAACAGACGGGACCTTGGAGCTGTTGAAACCTAGTTTGTTTAATGCACCATGTCAACAGATGGGACCTTGGAGCTGTTGAAACCTAGTCTGTTTAATGCACCATGTCAACAGACGGGACCTTGGAGCTGTTGAAACCTAGTTTGTTTAATGCACCATGTCAACAGACGGGACCTTGGAGCTGTTGAAACCTAGTTTGTTTAATGCACCATGTCAACAGACGGGACCTTGGAGCTGTTGAAACCTAGTCTGTTTAATGCACCATGTCAACAGACGGGACCTTGGAGCTGTTGAAACCTAGTTTGTTTAATCCACCATGTCAACAGACGGGACCTTGGAGCTGTTGAAACCTAGTTTGTTTAATCCACCATGTCAACAGACGGGACCTTGGAGCTGTTGAAACCTAATCTGTTTAATGCACCATGTCAACAGACGGGACCTTGGAGCTGTTGAAACCTAGTCTGTTTAATGCACCATGTCAACAGACGGGACCTTGGAGCTGTTGAAACCTAGTTTGTTTAATGCACCATGTCAACAGACGGGACCTTGGAGCTGTTGAAACCTAGTTTGTTTAATGCACCATGTCAACAGACGGGACCTTGGAGCTGTTGAAACCTAGTCTGTTTAATGCACCATGTCAACAGACGGGACCTTGGAGCTGTTGTCTGTTTAATGCACCATGTCAACAGACGGGACCTTGGAGCTGTTGTGTTTAATGCACCATGTCAACAGACGGGACCTTGGAGCTGTTGAAACCTAGTCTGTTTAATGCACCATGTCAACAGACGGGACCTTGGAGCTGTTGAAACCTAGTCTGTTTAATGCACCATGTCAACAGACGGGACCTTGGAGCTGTTGAAACCTAGTCTGTTTAATGCACCATGTCAACAGACGGGACCTTGGAGCTGTTGAAACCTAGTCTGTTTAATGCACCATGTCAACAGACGGGACCTTGGAGCTGTTGAAACCTAGTTTGTTTAATGCACCATGTCAACAGACGGGACCTTGGAGCTGTTGAAACCTAGTCTGTTTAATGCACCATGTCAACAGACGGGACCTTGGAGCTGTTGAAACCTAGTCTGTTTAATGCACCATGTCAACAGACGGGACCTTGGAGCTGTTGAAACCTAGTTTGTTTAATGCACCATGTCAACAGACGGGACCTTGGAGCTGTTGAAACCTAGTTTGTTTAATGCACCATGTCAACAGACGGGACCTTGGAGCTGTTGAAACCTAGTTTGTTTAATCCACCATGTCAACAGACGGGACCTTGGAGCTGTTGAAACCTAGTCTGTTTAATGCACCATGTCAACAGACGGGACCTTGGAGCTGTTGAAACCTAATCTGTTTAATGCACCATGTCAACAGACGGGACCTTGGAGCTGTTGAAACCTAGTTTGTTTAATGCACCATGTCAACAGACGGGACCTTGGAGCTGTTGAAACCTAGTTTGTTTAATGCACCATGTCAACAGACGGGACCTTGGAGCTGTTGAAACCTAGTTTGTTTAATCCACCATGTCAACAGACGGGACCTTGGAGCTGTTGAAACCTAATCTGTTTAATGCACCATGTCAACAGACGGGACCTTGGAGCTGTTGAAACCTAGTTTGTTTAATGCACCATGTCAACAGACGGGACCTTGGAGCTGTTGAAACCTAGTTTGTTTAATGCACCATGTCAACAGACGGGACCTTGGAGCTGTTGAAACCTAGTTTGTTTAATGCACCATGTCAACAGACGGGACCTTGGAGCTGTTGAAACCTAGTCTGTTTAATGCACCATGTCAACAGACGGGACCTTGGAGCTGTTGAAACCTAGTTTGTTTAATCCACCATGTCAACAGACGGGACCTTGGAGCTGTTGAAACCTAGTTTGTTTAATCCACCATGTCAACAGACGGGACCTTGGAGCTGTTGAAACCTAATCTGTTTAATGCACCATGTCAACAGACGGGACCTTGGAGCTGTTGAAACCTAGTCTGTTTAATGCACCATGTCAACAGACGGGACCTTGGAGCTGTTGAAACCTAGTTTGTTTAATGCACCATGTCAACAGACGGGACCTTGGAGCTGTTGAAACCTAGTTTGTTTAATCCACCATGTCAACAGACGGGACCTTGGAGCTGTTGAAACCTAATCTGTTTAATGCACCATGTCAACAGACGGGACCTTGGAGCTGTTGAAACCTAAGCTGTTTAATGCACCATGTCAACAGACGGGACCTTGGAGCTGTTGAAACCTAGTCTGTTTAATGCACCATGTCAACAGACGGGACCTTGGAGCTGTTGAAACCTAGTCTGTTTAATGCACCATGTCAACAGACGGGACCTTGGAGCTGTTGAAACCTAGTCTGTTTAATGCACCATGTCAACAGACGGGACCTTGGAGCTGTTGAAACCTAGTCTGTTTAATGTCCACCATGTCAACAGACGGGACCTTGGAGCTGTTGAAACCTAGTTTGTTTAATGCACCATGTCAACAGACGGGACCTTGGAGCTGTTGAAACCTAGTCTGTTTAATGCACCATGTCAACAGACGGGACCTTGGAGCTGTTGAAACCTAGTCTGTTTAATGCACCATGTCAACAGACGGGACCTTGGAGCTGTTGAAACCTAATCTGTTTAATGCACCATGTCAACAGACGGGACCTTGGAGCTGTTGAAACCTAGTCTGTTTAATGCACCATGTCAACAGACGGGACCTTGGAGCTGTTGAAACCTAGTTTGTTTAATGCACCATGTCAACAGACGGGACCTTGGAGCTGTTGAAACCTAGTTTGTTTAATCCACCATGTCAACAGACGGGACCTTGGAGCTGTTGAAACCTAATCTGTTTAATGCACCATGTCAACAGACGGGACCTTGGAGCTGTTGAAACCTAATCTGTTTAATGCACCATGTCAACAGACGGGACCTTGGAGCTGTTGAAACCTAGTTTGTTTAATGCACCATGTCAACAGACGGGACCTTGGAGCTGTTGAAACCTAGTTTGTTTAATGCACCATGTCAACAGACGGGACCTTGGAGCTGTTGAAACCTAGTTTGTTTAATCCACCATGTCAACAGACGGGACCTTGGAGCTGTTGAAACCTAATCTGTTTAATGCACCATGTCAACAGACGGGACCTTGGAGCTGTTGAAACCTAGTTTGTTTAATGCACCATGTCAACAGACGGGACCTTGGAGTGTGCTGTTGAAACCTAGTCTGTTTAATGCACCTGTCAACAGACGGGACCATGTCAACAGACGGGACCTTGGAGCTGTTGAAACCTAGTCTGTTTAATGCACCATGTCAACAGACGGGACCTTGGAGCTGTTAAAACCTAGCGTGTTTAATGCACCATGTCAACAGACGGGACCTTGGAGCTGTTGAAAACTAGTTTGTATAATCCACCATGTCAACAGACGGGACCTTGGAGCTGTTGAAAACTAGTTTGTTTAATCCACCATGTCAACAGACGGGACCTTGGAACTGTTGAAACCTAATCTGTTTAATCCACCATGTCAACAGACGGGACCTGTGAGCTGTTGAAACCTAATTTGTTTAATATATAAGAACTACTTTCCATGTGTATAGTTTTTGGCACGGCGTGGGCGAGCAATGCGAAAAATGGATGCCTCAAAGGATCAATTCTATAGTTATACAATAGCAGTTATTTAATATGAGCCTGTTTTATGCATCCGTTTTTCTGTGTGTTGCGGTTTTTTTTTTACCAGTGTGGTATACTTTCAGGCACCAGACACAAAACTACTGTACTTTAAAGCAAATGAACAAATCGATGAGGTGAGCAACTTTCAACTTATATTTGATTATGTTAATTTAAAATGTGTTTATTAGCCACAAACACTTACATTACATTATATTACATGCATGCATGCAAGCAAGCAAGAAAGCATATTACATTCAACGTACGCACGCACACACGCGCGCGCACACACGCGCGCGCGCACACACACACACACACACACACAGACAGACACAAGCATACATAGAACATATTATAAGGAAAATAGTCTAAAATATTTAGTTTTATTATCTATTTCCAGATCATATTAACGTGTACATTAAAGGTTTTACACGCCAATCAGCAAGAATACACACGCATATTGCGTTCCAAAAACGTACAAACATACACGCATACATAGACTATTATAGAGATACTATTTTAAGATGTTTTATATTATTATCTATTTTCAGATCGTATTAACTTGTACATTAAAAGTATTAGATGTCAATCAGCATCCGCCAACATTTTTGCAGTTGCCATATCACACCAAACATCTGGAAGTAAGTATTGAAATCCAAACTGTTGTTAAAATCATGACAGTCAAGTATAGCACATTGACCGTAGTATATCCTACCCCATTTTATAAAATGACTAAAAGCATGATATATTATACTGATTTAAAGAAATAAGAGATCACACAAATAATAACTGTAAATAGTGACTGCAAGCAAAACTTCATAAAGTCATAGTGTCAGAAGTTAGTCGTGTTGCTGGTGGTCAATCCGACATTACTGACATTTAATCACACAATACAATTTTGTATTAAATAACAGGACTTCTAGATTATGATAGACCCACTTCCATGGCTAGTGGTATTCAATGTTCGGCTCTACTATCGCCATGTCCCACGGCTACTGAAAACAAAGTTGTCAAATGTTGCATTTAAGTCTATTTTGTAAATATGAATATCTTGCCCCTCCACCCCTCAAATATACGGGTTTATAAGCTCTATCTCCTTCTTTAGCCGACATATCTGATTATTCCTATTAGTAAAATTGTATTTACTTACAGTAGGGTTAGTGAATTTTTAATCATGGTTAGTAAAAAAAAATTAAATCACTGATCCCATGGCTAGTGGATTTTTAGAACAATTCTAATAGCCGTAGTTAAATACAAGTATTACTACACTGGTAGTGAATTAAATTTGGTCTACAATTCCACGTTCCCTGATTTCTAAGTATATATATATATATATACTAGTATCTCTTTATGAATGACAGAAACAAAATATGTATACATGAGGCAAACGTTAATTTGAACTACAAAACCAGTTTCAAATTCGTATCTCTGCATACGAGTCAAAAACACTGCCACTTACCACGACGATACATATTTTCTACTTTGCCGTTAGGAGGACTGCCACTCCCAAAACTACTTTGACACCATTTTAATTGGTTTAAACTATTGTAACGTAAGATGACCCATTTCGCAAATAAAACCGTTCATCTCATTCTAGCACCTTTAAAACATTATAGTATCTAATTTTGTAGATGTCCTATAAAATCGTTTGTGTATCAGTACTATAGATGATCCGCGAAATGATCCGGTATTTTTCTAACACTTACATCTCTAGTTTTGACAGAAGTGGGTTAAGACACACTCACACAGCTACTGAAGGAGATCGTAGCTTTAGTGAGTATTATGTCAAAATGTCCAAACACATACATCTAATGATACAGAGCCTGTGCACCACGACTGGTATATCAAAGGCCGTGGTATGTGCTATCCTGTCTACAGGATGGTGCATATAAAAGATCCCTTGCTATTAATGAAAAAATGTAGCAGATTTCCTCTCTAAGACTATATGTCAAAATTACCAAATGTTTGATATCCAATAGCCAATGATTAATAAATCAATGTGCTCTAGTAGTGTCGTTAAACAAATTAAATTTTAATTCTAATGATACATGTTTAATGCACCAGTGATTTGTTGTACAACTGCTATAGGCAAATATTGAACAAAACCCTACATTTAGTGAACGTTTTGTCCTCGAATTCAGGAATCGACTGTGATATAGATTAAAATGTTTGATATTTGTATTACACGTTGGTCGCGGTACCATATATATTTAGTCAGTGAGAGGAAGTTCCATAACATATCAGCTGGTTGGGTTTTCCCACGTCCTAACCAGTGCTCTACAACTGATATTTCATAGAACGTGGTATGTACTATCCTGTCTGTGTTTACCTTGATGTTATTTGGTTGAAGTTGCGTATGTAGCTGCAGCGGGTTTCCCTTTGGACTATGTTAGACACCAAATAGATTAAACAAATACTGTTTCCATTTAAATATAATATAAGGCAACCTATTAATGACGCCAAATAAAATAAAAAGTGTATTATATGTATGTACACAGACAATGCAAAAAGGATTAGGAATCGGACAAAATAGTCATTTTGGAAACAACATACATGTATATATAAAAAGGTAAAAGTAAAATTTGAATACTAAAGCAGTTTATTTCTTCGTTTTCAGACAACTCCCGTTTCCACAGTCATATTCTACAACATTTCAACGAAAGACCCGGATTTAATTAATCAAGTAACGTTTGAAATGGTACTCTTTTGTCAAATAATTTTTGACAGTTTTGTATTTCGTTATATTGTGACACTAGTTTGTGTAGTTACTATTTTATCTAATATACATCACGACTGGTATATCAAAGGCCGTGGTATGTGCTATACTGACTGTAGGATACTGTTTGAGTGCATATAAAACATCCCTCGCTATTAATGGAAAAATGTAGCAGGTTTCTCTCTAAGACTATATGTCAAAATTACCCAGTGCTTGACATCCAATAGCCGATGATTACTAAATCAATGTGCTCTAGTGGTGTCGTTAAACAAAACAACCTTTTGATTGCATACGACTGAAACAGAGATTTGATGATACAACTTATTAACAGCTCTGCACGTATTATCCTGTTTGTGGATAAGGATATAAAAGACGAATGAGTAGTATTGGGTGCAGAAATAGGAGTGGAGAAGGAAAAGGTCGACGACAAAAATAATAAAAAGGAAGAAGAAAAGGAAAAGGAACAAGGACGAGCAGAGGAAGGAGAAGAACGAGAAGAGGAGGTGGAGACGAAGAAAAATAAGAAGAAAAAAAGAAAAAAAAGAAAAAAAAAAAATTAAGAAAGAAGACGAAGAGGAAAAGCAGAAGGATGGAAGGAGAAAGAGAAGCAAACGTAGAAGGCCGACAGGAGGAAAAGACGCAGGAAGAGAAGAATAAAGGATCCTACGTTCATACATTCATTACTTTGGTTTAAAACCTTTACCAAAAAGTCGTACATGTGTCTAGGTATATGGTTATGGAATAAAACAAGTATATAACATATAAACAAAATATAAAATTTATAATATATATATATATATATATATATATAGTTTTGTTTCATTTGGCGAACAGGTGTCTGACCCGGTGAATGATGGGATGTTTGAACTGCAGCCAGTGGGTGGAAATGATGCTAAAATCATCCTGTTGCAGCCCCTGGACTATGAAACTAGGAATTCCTACACCATCAAAGTGATGGCATCGGTAAGCTATTCTATTACCTTTTAAAGATATTTTCTTTGAGATGTAATTTTAGTCATTAAAAATGCTCTATTAAGACGACGGAGATATCTTCCAGTGGCAGTCGCTTTAAATTATTATTTTAATTATTTCAGGACCAACAAAAGCTGAACAGTACTACTGACGTGGTCGTCACAGTTGAGGACGCCCAGGACACGCCGCCATATTTCCTAGTTGACGTCTACAGAGCTGCTGTCGAAGAAAACGATATACCTGTGAGATAGATACATACAATGAATATAGACATTTAAAAATGTTTTATATATGTATACACTGTACTCATGTATTAAATTTATTATGACATTAACAAATTCAGATGGGCATTTGTATGCAGTAAAACCGTTTTACTACTGTATAGGTTTAGTTAAACAATTTTCAAAACACGTGTATTGCCACATTTGGTAAAGAAATGACAAATATTTCCAATGCATAGACTTTACAAAGCTATATAAATATGCACTTGTAAAACATTTATAAACCTGCGGAACGAAATGATGAAGGTTTACAAATATTTAATGATCTTGTTATAACCTTGACGATATATGTTTTGATTTGTTGTTTTGGATATAATAGATATCTTTCCCTGATTATACCCATGGGACTTGTAGTTTTGAGACAGCTCTTTAAAAGTGATGTACTGGTTTGTGTATTTCAGGGAACCCTTGTAATACAGGTGCACGCTGAAGATGGTGACCGCGGATTTCCTAACCCGGTGGTGTATTCCATAATACAGGGTAAACAGTCTTTAACTTGCCTACGTACAACCCGGTGGTGTATTCCATAATACAGGGGAAACAGTTTTTAACTTGTCTGATCACAACCCGGTGGTGTATTCCATAATACAGGGTACACAGTCTTTAACTTGTCTACATACAACCCGGTGGTGTATTCCATAATATAGGGTAAACAGTCTTTAACTTGCCTAAGTGTAGCAATCGGTATTTTGTGCGTGAAGCTAGGTTCAACAAAGTTCACAACACCAGCTACGGGTTAGGGCATCATCTTTTATTCATGTAAACATAATACACAAAACACACCCATATGAATTACACGTAGGCATTGTGTTGATATATTCCATAACAACTGGGGGAAACCTTTAAATTAAACTTCTACTATTTCTCTCTGATCTGAACTTGTTTCTCCAAGTACTAAATAATTCTGTCCTGTCTGGTCAGTCCAAAGAAAGCATGCAGATACAGGTGAGCGTTAATTATCCAATGGGAGAGAAAGAGACAAGGGTCAAAGTTTAAAGATAGCTTGGGTGTTTGTATTGTAGCTATGGCTACCAAAAGAGCTCACACTGACTGCACTGATGTGGTCACGCGTGGTTGACCAGCATACACGAACACATCACAGGTACAGGGCAATACTAGAAAAAGGTGATAAAATGTTAATTATAGTGATATGTTGTTCAACCTGTAGTTGTTACAGCCTGAAAACAAACATTAATGAAATGCATACTAAATACCATACTTAAAGGTACATACTCCTCTAAGAACCTGAAATTAAACATTAGTTACATAAAACCTATATGCTTAAAATACACGTGTACTACATACTTCCCCCCCACCGTGAAATGATGTCCTCATCATTTACCTAAAATATGCTGAAGAAGTGCATCATGTACCACAGCTTCATTGGGAAGTAGACCCTGGGAAATAAGTGAAGTTACATAATCAGCTCTAGCAACCCAGTCTTGCTGAACTGTTGCTGACATAACATAGTCTTCACTTGTCATCCACCTTGGTTTCCGCCGGTCTCGGTTTGATCTCCTTGGAGCTGGAGAAGGTGGTGAAAGTGAATGTCGTGATGTCTCATCAAGCTCAACTGGATCTGGTTCTGGGAGTTCATCCAAAACATCAGTCGGATTGACGGTCTTCAGGGAAGTCTGGTCAGAGATATCTGGGTTTGAGGAAAGTTCTTCCTGTTCATCCTCTGAACTATTCTCATCAGATTCTTCTTCAGTATCCTGTTCTACCTCATAATCATCATTATCATCTTCCTTATGATCATCATTATCCTCAGATGGCCCATCAGCTGAATGAGCAGCTGAATCTGACGGATATCCTGATGAAGCAACAGGTATCAGAATAAATTCTTCATCTTCACTCTCTGACCCCGAAAAATGGGTTTGACGTCGTTGTCGTGTCCTTGGAACAGGTGTCGGATTCTGGATGTTCCGTCGTGGCTTAGGTGTAGGTAAGCCGTGACCTAAGATAGCACCTATGGGAAGTAAAAGATTACGATGTAATGTCCTTTTCCTTCCCTCCCCATTCTCTTTACCAACAACAAAAACTGGAATTGAAGGATTGGGTTGGTCAAGGATAACATATACATCGTCGTCCCACTTATCTGCCAACTTATGTCTCCCGTCAAAAGCTACAACTTTAACCAAAACCCTATCAGCTATGGATAAAATAGCAGCTCTGGCTTTATGGTCATAGTACTTCTTTTGACGGGACTGTGACCTCTTGACCTGTTCCGCAGCTAGGTCATAGGCACTCTTCAATCTGTTCTGTAGTGACTTGGTGTACTTCAATACCGACCTTGGCTTGCTTCGTTCAATGTCAAGTCCAAAATCTAAGTCAACAGGAAGTCTTGGATGCCTGCCAAACATAAGAAAGTATGGAGACCAACCAGTGGTTTCATGTCGGGTACAATTGTAAGCATGTACCAGTGGTCCAATATGAGTTTTCCAGTCTTTCTTGGAGTTGGAATCCAAAGTTCCTAGCATATCACAAAGTGTCCTGTTGAACCGTTCGCACATGCCATTGCCCATTGGATGGTAAGGTGTCGTAGATGACTTGTCGATGTTCAACAGGTTACACAGTTCCGTCATAAGTTTTCCAACAAAATTGGCTCCCTTGTCCGAGTGAATTCTCTTTGGAAGGCCATAGTGGACAACAAAATTATTGAAAAACAATTCAGCAGTAGTCTTTGCTGACATGTTCTTACTCGGATAAGCCTGTGCATACCGGGTAAAATGGTCTGTCACAACAAGCACATACTGTTGACCTCCTTTGGATGGCTCAAGAGCAAGAAAATCCATGCAAACGAATTCAAGTGGTTGTGATGTCTCAATACTTACCAGTGGTGCTCTTGATGCAGTTGATGTCTTGCGCTTCACACATCGATCACATGACTCTATATGGTTCTGGACATCTTTCGTCATACCAGGCCAGTAAAATCTCTTCTTTAACAGTGAAAGTGTCCGATCCCTTCCTGGATGACCAACATTGTTGTGAAGACTGTATAATGCTGAGGATCGACTTGCAGAAGGTAACACCAACTGTGCAACTTCATTACCATCATGTTTGGTAATCCTATATAACACTCCATGTCTCAACTGGAAATGGCTGAAGTTATTCAAGAGTGCTGTTATTTCTCCATTTCCAATATACTGGGTTCTGTTGGGTCTGGTGTTGTTCTGCAGATTTGTAATGACTACTTTCAGATCTGGATCTCTGTTTTGTGACTGTATCCATTCGTTGGCATTCATGGTACACGTTTCATCGGTTAATTCCACGTCGTGTGTATCAACAACAGCTTCGGACAAACACAAGCTCTCTGCGTGGTTGGATACATGGACCAAAATTGCAGATAGCAGTCACGGATTCCAGGGGTATCTGCTCCATCTGTATTCCATCCTGGTCATTGGGCAACCTAGACAGAACATCTGCATCTGTATTAGCTCTGCCAGGTCTGTACTCAACTGAAAAGTTGTAACAAGCTAAAGAAGCTAACCACCGATGACCTGTAGCATCAAGACGAGCACTTGTCAAAACATAGGTTAACGGGTTATTGTCAGTCATGACCACAAAGTTATGACCATACAAATAATCGTGGAATTTCTCAGAAATTGACCACTTTAGACACAAAAATTCCAACTTATGGGCAGAATAATTCTTTTCAGAAGAATTCAAACCCCTGCTGGCATAAGAAATAACCCTCATCTTACCATCTTGTTTCTGATATAGAACGGCACCAAGTCCATGGGGTTGCTAGCATCAGTGTGCAATTCAAATGGCATGGAATAATCTGGATAGCCCAAAAGAGGTGGTGTTGACAAACAGGTTATCAAAGTCCTAAAAGCTTCATCTTGTTGAGAGCCCCGTGTCCACGTGGTACTATGTACAGGCTTCTTGTGTCTGTATTTCTTGGATGCAGTCTTGGGCATCAGCTGTGATAAAGGTCTGACTATTTTGGAAAAATCCTTGACAAACTTCCGGTAATAATCAGCAAACCCAAGAAACTGTCGTACCTGGTCTGGTGTAGTGGGTGTTGGCCAGTGTTGAATCTTCTCTATCTTTGCTGGGTCTGCTTCAATACCTTGAGCAGAAACGACATGACCAACATACTTTACCTTGTGTTTGAAGAACTTACACTTCTTCGGAGCTAGTTTCAGGCCACATTCAGTAAGTCGCTTGAATACTTGCTGTAGTCTCTCTGTATGCTCCTCAAAAGACTTTGAGAAAACTATCAAATCATCAATATACACCAGACAGATATTCAGATTTAGTCCTTCCAAACACTGTTCCATCAAACGTTCCATGGCATTCTGTTGTATTCGAAGAAACCTAATGGCCCGACTGTAAATGCTGTTCTTTTCTTGTGGTTTTCTTCAAGTTCCACCTGGTGATATCCACTCTTCATGTCTAAAACTGAAAAATAAGTGTTACCACCTAAACAGTCAAGTAACTCTTCAATTCGAGGAAGTGCATAAGAGTCCTTGATGGTTCGGTTGTTGAGCTGGCGGTAGTCTATGCACATCCGAAGAGAACCATCTTTCTTCTTAGCAAGAACAACGTTGGATGCCCAGGGGCTATGTGAAGGTCGGATCACCCCTGCAGAAAGAAGATCTCTAAGATGACTTCGGACTTCTTCATACATTGCCGGTGGAATGCGTCGATGTCGTTGCTTAAATGGTAAGTCGTAGTCCAAGTTAATTTGGTGCTTCACCTGGGTTGTGTGACCAAGATCACTGTCACTCTTCGAAAACAAATCCTGGTACTTCAGAATGACATCAACTCCTTCTTGTACTTGTTCTGTGGAAAGATCGTCAGTGTCAACTTCAACCTGCTCCAAGATACTTTGCGAATCCATTGATTCACCAACCGGCAAATCATGAATAGTAACAGGCTGAAGTTCACACAGTAAAACTTTGGGACCAACAACAACAGTGTGGGTGGTGACATTGGATACATGAACCTCAACTTCATCTACATTTGTACAGTTGTAACTCACTACAGTTGGTGTGATGTCCAGATTACCTGTCAAAGTTGAACGTGGGGTTGATTGAAGTATGGCACAAACCCGATGATAATCAATATGTCTGCTCAACTGTCCTTTGATCACTGCAGTGCTGTTACCAGGTATAATGATGTTCTGCAACTCGGCACTCCTGACTAAAGCTAATCGTCCATCATTCTTGATAAGTTCCCTCTCCTGTAGCACAATACTTCTGAAAGCTAAATACCAAGGTGTGTGTAAGTCTGCTTTCTGTAAGAATCTGGTCCCATTCGTCGTTCTGCAGTCATCCAAGAAGCGAGATAAGACATTCGTACCTAGAAGAACTGGAACTCTTGCGTTGTACCTTGTGTCAGGAACGACTAGGAGTAAACAACACTTTCCTTGATCATCTATTCCACAGCCTGATAATGAAATGTGAACTTTCACAAATCCTGAATACGGTAAGAAATCACCACCAACACTTTCAATATTCAACAAGTTATCCAAAGGCTCTAGAGGTATGTGTGACAGGTTTTGATGATAAAACGATTTAGACATGATTGAAACATTAGCACCAGTGTCCAACAAAGCACAAACAGAAATATTCTCCACCTGAATATATACTTCATTGGGATCACCAACTAAACCGTCAGGAATCTCCGTGGGGCGCTGACATTCACCTATGGAAGCCCCCTTCCCATAAGCCTGTGATAGTTTAAAGGACGTCTGCGATGATCCAATCTAACACGACATCCATAAGATAAATGGCCGGGATAGCCACATCTCCAACAAACAGGTTCAGTATCAGAGGTAGAATGATCAATCTGAGTTGTCGGTGTTTCCCGTTCAGCTGATGCAGCAGATTGATGATGGTCATCCATGTTCTGTGGGAATCTTTCAAAGGATCTGTCACCTCTACCAGAAAAATCAGTTGACACATTTTGAAAACCTTGTCCACGGACACGACAATTACTTCTGCCTGTGAAATGGCCACGATGTTCATCACGTGATGACCTCTGATGAAACGGGGCAGCTGTATGTTGACAAACTTGTCCCATGACCCACTGCTGATTCTGTTTCATGTCGGATATCTCAGTGCGCATGTCTCGGATCATAGACTTCAGTTCTGAAACTTCTGAATGTGTGCTATCAGGAGTCGCAGCCATCTTTACTGATGCAGATCTGGTGTTACCCTTTGCTCTCTGTGCCTTGCTTGTATCTAAATCAAACTCAACCTCACGCAAGTAAAGTCTCAACTCATCAAAATCATGAAGAGTCTCATACTTAAAACCTGCTAAACTTTTCAATAATGGATTAAGTCCATCCCACAATCTTGTTATCAACATTTCGTTCTGTTCATAAGAGGAAATGGATTTCTGTTCTGACAACTGAAATAGAAGACGTTCCAGTCGTCTACTCCAAGCAGCGACATCCTCACCCTCTCCTTGACTGGAGCTGTAGAATTCGGAAAGAAGAGAAGAAGTACATCTAAGTGTCCCAAAAGCACTTTTCATCTTTCCAAGAAGTTCAGACATGGATGCCTTGGTACCAAGCTTCATCGCCATCATTGCAGCTTCTCCTTTCAGTGACTTCCTTACAGATTGCAAGGTATGTTCATAGGAATGAGTCCTAGCTTCAATGAGACAATCCACCTCGTATCTCCAGATGTCATATTCAGCATCTTTTCCTGGCTCACCACTAAACAACGGCAGTCTAGGAAAAGACTGGTATGCAACAGGAAGTTTCAGACCGGAAGCGGAAGTAGAAACCAAGGTAAACAAAGGTTTGAGAATAGACAGGAATGAGAGGTTAGTTGTGCTAAGTCATGTCTTCAGTCCCGTCAACTCAAATTCCTACTGCAATTTAACAAGGAAAGTTAAATTACTCTTTATGTATAGATACAATATAGATAACTGTTATACTAATGTTTAGTTAATTTAGTTAATTTACGTAGGCTACCTAAATAGGATTTAAGCGTTTTATTTTAATCAATCACCTGACACTTATTCTGCCATTTGATAATTTAAACCATTACAAAGGAAATCTGTTAGAAAATGTATATCCAACATTTATAAAAAAAAATGAATGTAGAAAATCTGAATGCAACAACAATATACACTCAGTGGGTTTAAATTTCTGTACAGTTACAGCAAAAAACCAACACATTTTAAATTAGCTGTAGTACTGGTACACAAGGTTCAAAAAAAAAAAACCCCCCAAAAAAACAACAACATTGGAATTTAAAAAAAAAAAAAAAAAAAATAATAATTTACAATGTAAAACTCAAAAATGAGTAAAAAAATACAATGAAATAAATTACATTACTGTAGTTCTAGAGCTCTAGGAAAAAATGGGAAAAATACACAAGAGTGAAAGGATAAATAAATAAAATGCACTTACATATCCTTTCCGAATGATGAAAAAAACACAAAAAAAAACAAAAACAAACAGTACTGATAACAAAGGCGCAAGAGTCACATTAATCAGAGTCTGGTACCACAATAGTTCTGTTGAAACACATTCTTGAAAGTTCTGCACAGAAACAAACGTTGGTTTTCAGTTGTCCAAGATCCCGCAGTTTCAGATGAACGTGGTGCCTACGTCGGCTCCAAATGTAGCAATCGGTATTTTGTGCGTGAAGCTAGGTTCTACAAAGTTCACAACACCAGCTACGGGTTAGGGCATCATCTTTTATTCATGTAAACATAATACACAAAACACACCCATATGAATTACACGTAGGCATTGTGTTGATATATTCCATAACAACTGGGGGAAACCTTTAAATTAAACTTCTACTATTTCTCTCTGATCTGAACTTGTTTCTCCAAATACTAAATAATTCTGTCCTGTCTGGTCAGTCCAAAGAAAGCATGCAGATACAGGTGAGCGTTAATTATCCAATGGGAGAGAAAGAGACAAGGGTCAAAGTTTAAAGATAGCTTGGGTGTTTGTATTGTAGCTATGGCTACCAAAAGAGCTCACACTGACTGCACTGATGTGGTCACGCGTGGTTGACCAGCATACACGAACACATCACAGGTACAGGGCAATACTAGAAAAAGGTGATAAAATGTTAATTATAGTGATATGTTGTTCAACCTGTAGTTGTTACAGCCTGAAAACTAACATTAATGAAATGCATACTAAATACCATACTTAAAGGTACATACTCCTCTAAGAACCTGAAATTAAACATTAGTTACATAAAACCTATATGCTTAAAATACACGTGTACTACATAAGTACAACCCGGTGGTGTATTCCATAATACAGGGTAAACAGTCTTTAACTTGTCTACGTACAGCCCGGTGGTGTATTCCATAATACACGGTAAACAGTCTTTAACTTGCCTACGTACAACGCGGTGGTGTACTGTAAACCGTATTAATATTGCGACGTGTTTTATTCGCGAATGTATACCTTAGCGCATGTTCGCGACGTGTAAATTTCGCGAACGACCGTTGACAGCTCAAAAACAAAAGTGATAAAGACAGCTCACTGTAATTGTTATAAAGTTACTGTCTGTAAATCAATATGCTGTTATCCTACATCAAGCAATCGTGCCTGGTACAGAGTCTATAGAGGGTATTAGGCCCTACCCACCTCACCTGTATTAGAATCACAACTCACAGCTTCAGTTGTTAACTGCTAACACCCCGGTCGTGTATTCCATAATACAGGGTAAACAGTCTTTAACTTGCCTACGTACAACCCGGTGATGTATTCCATAATACACGGTAAACAGTATTTAACTTGCCTACGTACAACCCGGTGGTGTATTACATAATACACGGTAAACAGTTTTTAACTTGCCTAAGCACAACCCGGTGGTGTATTCCATAATACAGGGTACACAGTCTTTAACTTGTCTACATACAATCCGGTGGTGTATTCCATAATACAGGGTAAACAGTCTTTAACTTGTCTACGTACAGACCGGTGGGGTATTCCATAATACAGGGTAAACAGTCTTTAACTTGTCTACGTACAACCTGGTGGTGTATTCCATAATACACGGTAAACAGTCTTTAACTTGCCTACGTACAACCCGGTGGTGTATTCCATAATACAGGGTAAACAGTCTTTAACTTGTCTACGTACAACCCGGTGGTGTATTTCATAATACAGGGTAAACATTCTTTAACTTGCCTACGTACAACCCGGTAATGTATTCCATAATACAGGGTAAACAGTCTTTAACTTGTCTAATCACAACCCGGTGGTGTATTCCATAATACAGGGTAAACAGTCTTTAACTTGTCTAATCACAACCCGGTGGTGTATTCCACAATACAGGGTACACAGTCTTTAACTTGTCTACATACAATCCGGTGGTGTATTCCATAATACAGGGTAAACAGTCTTTAACTTGTCTACGTACAACCCGGTGGTGTATTCCACAATACAGGGTAAACAGTCTTTAACTTGTCTACGTACAACCCGGTGGTGTATTCCATAATACAGGGTAAACAGTCTTTAACTTGCCTACGTACAACCCGGTGGTGTATTCCATAATACAGGGTAAACAGTCTTTAACTTGTCTAATCACAACCCGGTGGTGTATTCCATAATACAGGGTACACAGTCTTTAACTTGTCTACATACAATCCGGTGGTGTATTCCATAATACAGGGTAAACAGTCTTTAACTTGTCTACGTACAGCCCGGTGGTGTATTCCATAATACAGGGTAAACAGTCTTTAACTTGTCTGTCGTGTATTCCATAATACACGGTAAACAGTCTTTAACTTGTCTACGTACAGCCCGGTGGTGTATTCCATAATACAGGGTAAACAGTCTTTAACTTGTCTGTCGTGTATTCCATAATACAGGGTAAACAGTCTTTAACTTGTCTACGTACAGCCCGGTGGTGTATTCCATAATACAGGGTAAACAGTCTTTAACTTGTCTACGTAAAACCCGGTGGTGTATTCCATAATACACGGTAAACAGTCTTTAATTTGCCTACGTACAACCCGGTGGTGTATTCCATAATACAGGGTAAACAGTCTTTAACTTGTCTAATCACAACCCGGTGGTGTATTCCATAATACAGGGTAAACAGTCTTTAACTTGTCTAATAACAACCCGGTGGTGTATTCCACAATACAGGGTACACAGTCTTTAACTTGTCTACATACAATCCGGTGGTGTATTCCATAATACAGGGTAAACAGTCTTTAACTTGTCTACGTACAACCCGGTGGTGTATTCCATAATACAGGGTAAACAGTCTTTAACTTGTCTACCTACAACCCGGTGGCGTATTTCATAATACAGGGTAAACAGTCTTTAACTTGTCTAATCACAACCCGGTGGTGTATTCCATAATACAGGGTACACAGTCTTTAACTTGTCTACATACAATCCGGTGGTGTATTCCATAATACAGGGTAAACAGTCTTTAACTTGTCTACGTACAGCCCGGTGGTGTATTCCATAATACAGGGTAAACAGTCTTTAACTTGTCTACGTACAACCCGGTCGTGTATTCCATAATACACGGTAAACAGTCTTTAACTTGCCTACGTACAACCCGGTGGTGTATTCCATAATACAGGGTAAACAGTCTTTAACTTGTCTACCTACAACCCGGTGGCGTATTTCATAATACAGGGTAAACAGTCTTTAACTTTTCTGATCACAACCCGGTGGTGTATTCCATAATACAGGGTAAACAGTCTTTAACTTGTCTACGTACAACCCGGTGGTGTATTCCATAATACACGGTAAACAGTCTTTGACTTGCCTACGTACAACCCGGTGGTGTATTCCATAATACAGGGTAAACAGTCTTTAACTTGCCTAAGTACAACCCGGTGGTGTATTCCATAATACAGGGGTAAACAGTCTTTAACTTGCCTACGTACAACCCGGTGGTGTATTTCATAATACACGGTAAACAGTTTTTAACTTGTCTGATCACAACCCAGTGGTGTATTCCATAATACAGGGTAAACAGTCTTTAACTTGTCTAATCACAACCCGGTGGTGTATTCCATAATACAGGGTACACAGTCTTTAACTTGTCTACGTACAACCCGGTGGTGTATTCCATAATACAGGGTAAACAGTATTTAACTTGTCTACGTACAACCCAGTGGTGTATTCCATAATACAGGGTAAACAGTATTTAACTTGTCTACGTACAACCCGGTGGTGTATTCCATAATACAGGGTACACAGTCTTTAACTTGTCTACATACAACCCGGTGGTGTATTCCATAATACAGGGTAAACAGTATTTAACTTGTCTACGTACAACCCGGTGGTGTATTCCATAATACAGGGTAAACAGTATTTAACTTGTCTACGTACAACCCAGTGGTGTATTCAATAATACACGGTAAACAGTCTTTAACTTGTCTAATCACAACCCGGTGGTGTATTCCACAATACAGGGTACACAGTCTTTAACTTGTCTACATACAATCCGGTGGTGTATTCCATAATACAGGATAAACAGTCTTTAACTTGTCTACGTACAACCCGGTGGTGTATTCCATAATACACGGTAAACAGTCTTTAACTTGCCTAAGTACAACCCGGTGGTGTATTCCATAATACAGGGTAAACAGTCTTTAACTTGTCTACGTACAACCCGGTGGTGTATTCCATAATACAGGGTAAACAGTCTTTAACTTGTCTAATCACAACCCGGTGGTGTATTCCATAATACAGGGTAAACAGTCTTTAACTTGTCTAATCACAACCCGGTGGTGTATTCCATAATACAGGGTACACAGTCTTTAACTTGTCCACATACAATCCGGTGGTGTATTCCATAATACAGGGTAAACAGTCTTTAACTTGTCTACGTACAGCCCGGTGGTGTATCCATAATACAGGGTAAACAGTCTTTAACTTGTCTACGTACAACCCGGTCGTGTATTCCATAATACACGGTAAACAGTCTTTAACTTGCCTACGTACAACCCGGTGGTGTATTCCATAATACAGGGTAAACAGTCTTTAACTTGTCTACGTACAACCCGGTGGTGTATTTCATAATACACGGTAAACAGTCTTTGACTTGCCTACGTACAACCCGGTGGTGTATTCCATAATACAGGGTAAACAGTCTTTAACTTGCCTACGTACAACCCGGTGGTGTATTCCATAATACACGGTAAACAGTCTTTAACTTGCCTACGTACAACCTGGTGGTGTATTTCATAATACACGGTAAACAGTTTTTAACTTGTCTGATCACAACCCGGTGGTGTATTCCATAATACAGGGTAAACAGTCTTTAACTTGTCTAATCACAACCCGGTGGTGTATTCCATAATACAGGGTACACAGTCTTTAACTTGTCTACGTACAACCCGGTGGTGTATTCCATAATACAGGGTAAACAGTATTTAACTTGTCTACGTACAACCCAGTCGTGTATTCCATAATACATGGTAAACAGTCTTTAACTTGTCTAATCACAACCCGGTGGTGTATTCCATAATACAGGGTACACAGTCTTTAACTTGTCTACATACAACCCGGTGGTGTATTCCATAATACAGGGTAAACAGTATTTAACTTGTCTACGTACAACCCGGTGGTGTATTCCATAATACAGGGTACACAGTCTTTAACTTGTCTACGTACAACCCGGTGGTGTATTCCATAATACAGGGTACACAGTCTTTAACTTGTCTACGTACAACCCGGTGGTGTATTCCATAAAGAGGGTAAACAGTATTTAACTTGTCTACGTACGACCCAGTGGTGTATTCCATAATACATGGTAAACAGTCTTTAACTTGTCTAATCACAACCCGGTGGTGTATTCCATAATACAGGGTACACCGTCTTTAACTTGTCTACGTACAACCCGGTGGTGTATTCCATAATACAGGGTAAACAGTCTTTAACTTGTCTACATACAATCCGGTGGTGATTCCATAATACAGGATAAACAGTCTTTAACTTGTCTACGTACAATCCGGTGGTGTATTCCATAATACACGGTAAACAGTCTTTAACTTGTCTAATCACAATACTGTGGTGTATTCCATAATACAGGGTAAACAGTCTTTAACTTGTTTATGTACAACCCGGTGGTGTATTCCATAATACACGGTAAACAGTTTTTAACTTGTCTGATCACAACCCGGTGGTGTATTCCATAATACAGAGTAAACAGTATGTAACATGAGACATAATTTGAGCTCTGTCTTGTGCAAGTTTGGGTTTTCTAAGCTACTCTTAGGAGTGGCAGTCCTCCTACCGACGGTGGGATTAAACGCCCTGTTATGGATCTCCTAGGGGAGTGGCAGTCCTCCTACAGACGGTGGGATGAAACGCCCTGTTATGGATCTCCTAGGGGAGTGGCGGTCCTCACAGTGGATTGTGTAAGCAAGCACAACTTTTGACTATAATCCTTTCAACACTGCCTTGTACAGGTATACGATTTGATCAGGGAATACGATTCTGTCGTCCAGATTGATAAATCTAAAGCTGTACTAGACAGAGGATACTAGTAATGTATGGGGCCACTTCTATAAAACGACGAAATGAAATACAATATAGTTGTACATGTATAACCGTCAAAATAATGAACAGCGGTTCCATATGTGATGACATTAAAAAGAGGGTGACTAGCAAGTAGTTTTATATATTCCTTCTTATATAAGAACTAAACATTAAAAAACAAATTTAAACCTTGTATGAAGAGGGTTAAAAGATAGTGTACAGAGATACAATTTTGATAACGGAATACGGTTTTGTCATTCAGATTTGAAGGCAGAGCCATGAAGAGGCGTTATGTTATTCTTAGCCCGCAAGATTCCCAATCCTTGCCCTGAATTAGATATTAGACTTCCAATACTTACCCTGAATTAGATATTAGACGTCCAATCCTTGCCCTGAATTAAATGTTAGACTTCCAATCCTTGCCTGAATTAGATGTTAGACTCCCATTCATTGCCCTGAATTAGATATTAGACTTCCAATCCTTGCCCTGAATTAGATATTAGACTCCCAATTCTTGCCCTGAATTAGATATTAGACTCCCAATCATTGCCCTGAATTAGATGTTAAACTTCCAATCCATTCCCTGAATTAGATGTTAGACTCCTAATCCTTGCCCTGAATTAGATGTTAAGACTTCCAATCCTTGCCCTGAATTAGATGTTAGACTTCCAATCTTTGCCCTGAATTAGATGTTAGACTCCCAATCCTTGCCCTGAATAAGATGTTAGACTCCCAATCCTTGCCCTGAATTAGATATTAGACTTCCAATCCTTGCCCTGAATTAGATGTTAGACTTCCAATCCCTAATAATTGCCAGGAATTAAAAGAACAAAACAAATTTAGCATCAACATTATTAATATTAACCTAAGTTGTTTGCATTGTGAAAACAACAGCATTGAAAATGTTTTAACTCCAATCCCACCAAAGGAGGGCACACGTTATATTTCTACTCTACTATTATCATTAATAAAGTCGGATTTGCGATATAAATTTTCAATGTAACAATAAAATGGCTTTCGCTTAAAGGGAGTGTCACTCAACATTTGTGTACTGAATTTTAAATTGTTAATTGCTATATAACTGTACTTTTAAAAATGAAAGGCACACATTTCTTTTGGTGTTGTAACATTTTGGTGTTTTACAGAATAGTATTAATGTTCTACTTATTTACAAAGTACATTTAAGAATTGACCGCAATTATTTTTTGGTTCATGCAAGTATGAACCGAAAAAACGATGTGCACACTGTATGAGCCCGCGTAGAAGGTCATACAAAAGTGTACACATCGTTTTTTCAGTTCATACATGCATGAACCAAAAAATATTTGCGGTCAAATCTTATAATTAAATTTATATGCATACTTTATCAATACATAACTGAATTTATTTTGTTTAGCGTTAAATACGCCTGTAGTATTGTTTGTGTAAACTTCATTGATACTATGTCGTGTAAGAATACGAACGTTCATTCACTATTATTTGAATCAGGTGATTTGTTTTGTAAATGACCTCATTTCTTCTAGCTGCTGTGCATTTTAACGGATCATTTAGTTATATTGGAAGGAATTGTCCTATTCGTGTTTAGTTTATATTTTATGAAAGTGAACGAAGGGAACGTGTCTAACATTTATGCTGTTGTTGGAACCGTTTAATTTTCGTCAACAACTGTAGAACATCGCTTGCAAGTAAGTTACAGAAGTGAAGTTTCCTACATGATTTCTCATGTCATAATTAGCGAAGAGGGTTGGGTTTTTTTTTTTAAATCAATGCGTATATATCTACATGTCTACTCTGCTATAGCATTTTGCATTAATTTATTGTATACATTTTTTGTATTTTTTGTAGCTTTCACGTGTGTTTTCTTCAAAATATCGAAATATTATTGCCAGAATAATCCGGCTTGTTGCACAAAAGTAGCGCGAGTCAGTGGGGGGGGGGGGGGGGGGGGGGGGGGGGGGGGGGGGGGGGGGTTAGTAGGCGTGGCTTATTTTTTTCGGTTCATCGAGATATGAACGAAAAAAAGTAAGCACTTCTGGACCAATCAGATTGCCGTAAAGAAAATTTAATTATTCTAATTTAATATTGTTAAGTTTTATTTTTAGAAAAACCTTGTTAGATGGTCAAACGATCTTTAAATTGAAATAGTTTTCCATTCCTCGTGAAAACATATATCACTTACAGTGTTTAAACCTGCGAATTATATTTTTTTATGCACTCTCCACAGCTCGCATAATATAATTATATCAATTTATGTACATCACCACTGTTTACCTGTATGTATATATCATTATTCTGTACTGATGAGCTTTCAGCTCAAAGTCAATAAAGAAATTGAAAAAATATTCATTATGACATGATGTTCTCTATTTGAATAGGAAACACAGATTATTTCTCCATCGACCCGACCACAGGGTGGATCAACTTGACAAAACCAATAGACCGTGACGCTCCACCTGCCACCAACACTGACGGCGTCTTTGATCTTACAGTTCAGGTAAGAAACTGTAACATATAGTATATACATCCATCAACAAGTTGAGTATTAGCAAATAAAAACACCAATACCACCACTACCACCACTATCACTACCACCACCAAGACCACCACTACCACTACCACCACCACCACCACCACCACCACTACCACCACTACCACTATCACCACAATCACCACTACCACCACCACCACTATCACCACAATCACCACCATAGGATTACATTTCTATGTTGTTATCTAGTTCTCCAGATACTAGGAACTCGCATTTGAGGCCATCTAGATAACATGACCACATTCGAGGTTCTTACAAAGGTTAGCACCCCTTCAATTTTATTTTTAAAAGTTTTCTACAAGTATGGAAAAACACTCATTTTCATTCCGAATAAAATATTATTTGCTAACATTGGCGTAGACAGAATTTTATATTGGGTGATGGGATGGGGGGGGGGGGGGGGGGGGGGGGAGGAGGACCATATGGTCTATGAGTCGTGTTTTGGGGCGACAGCAAATAATACGTTCATTTGTATGACGTCAAACTCTACACTCGTGTATGCTAAAGCGCATTACATATCTAACAATGGATGGTTAAAACAATAAAATATAAAAAGGCATTTAATAATAAACACAGCAGTAAAAATAGGCCAGTATTAAAACTAATCAGGGAAATTAAAAACAGTAATATTAGGTAAATATATTTAAAAGTATTGCTTGAACAAATGTTTTAAGATGTGATTTAAAAAAAAACCCCAAAACATAAGTTTGAAGACTTTTAAGAGCGTCCGGCAGTTCGTTCCACTCTCTCGCATCTGTTATGCTGAATGAACTAGAGCAAAGCTTCTATCCTAGCTCAGCCAGAACAATTTGTTTGCTAGACCGAAAACATCTAAAAGGTGGTGGGGGAAAATAGTTGTGACTGGTGGTGGTGGTGGTAGTCGAGGGGGGGGGGGGGGGACATGGCCCTCATGCTCCTCCTACCCAAGGTTACACCAGTAAATGCTGAAGATGAAAGAAAAACAATTTATGGCCAAATTTACGAAGCCTGTTTTTCTTAAACGCAGGCGTTTGATCATTGTAAATGTATGTAGTTACACGCATGTAAGACATAAACAGGTGTTTAAGCATTGTAAATGTATGTAGTTACACGCGTGTAAGACATAAACAGGTGTTTAAGCATTGTAAATGTATGTAGTTACACGCGTGTAAGACAAACAGGTGTTTAAGCATTGTAAATGTATGTAGTTACATGCGTGTGAGACATAAACAGGTGTTTAAGCATTGTAAATGTATGTAGTTAAACACGTGTAAGACATATACAGGTGTTTAAACATTGTGCATGTATGTAGTTACACGCATGTAAGACATAAACAGGTGTTTAAGCATTGTAAATGTATGTAGTTACACGCATGTAAGACATAAACAGGTGTTTAAGCATTGTACATGTATGTAGTTACACGCATGTAAGACATAAACAGGTGTTTAAGCATTGTACATGTATGTAGTCACACGCATGTAAGACCTAAACAGGTGTTTAAGCATTGTACATGTATGTAGTCACACACGTGTAAGACCTAAACAGGTGTTTAAGCATTGTACATGTATGTAGTCACACACGTGTAAGACCTAAACAGGCTTTTTAAATTCGGCCCTTATTTTTTGCCAGGCCTCCGAGTTGAATCAAACACTGCCGCAGCTGGGCAACACAACGGCGACAACACACGTCTACGTGACCGTTCAAGACGTCAACGACCACTGCCCTGTGTTCAGCGAGATGACGTACACGGCGTTTGTGAGAGAGGACACCCCCAACAACACGTTGATTTACTTCCAGGGAGACGGCTACATGAAGGTAGAAGATAGAGATCAGGTGAGTTTATCGTTAAGGGTAGGTATTAGGTATGTAAAACTCTAGATTAACACCTCAAGATCGGCCTACAGGTGGCCTTGACCACAATTAATTGCACAGTCTTTCCATATAGCCACAATGGTTATGACAGTGATTCATGAATAAATGGCATAACAGCTATATATGTTCAATTCATTTTCATTTTAACTTATTTTCGTGCTTATATCCAATTAAGGTTCAAGCACGCTGTCATGGGCACACACCTCAGCTATCAGGGCTCAAGCAGAGCTGTCAACCTGTGACAAGTCTTAGGCGTGAGAAAATTAGAAATCAGTCCAGGGACTGCATGCTCTTGGTCGGGTCCAGGGCGAAGTTTTTCGTTGTTGTTTGTTTAAGTCAAAAAAGGAAATCTCTAAAAAAAAAACACATTCGAGCGAGTGCAAGTTTTACTAATTAATACGGTTAATGTTAAACCATACAAGTCGTTCATCGGTAGCACCCGCGAGTGATTGTTGGTATTGAACCGAGGGTAGGTTCAATATGCTGTATTATTATTAATAGGTAACGATTTCAGAGACCTGCATAATCAGCATATAATTCCATTCAGCTCTAAAATATAAACCACGATTATAAAATATTTTTATTTTTAGAAAAAAGTTTGAGATTATAGTAACGTTGCATGAAAGCATGATGTTTGTTACAAATGCGTGAGACTCACGCCAAATGCGTGAGAGTTGACAGGTATGGGGCTGTCCGTTTAGGACAGTGGGTTAGTTGTTAGTGGTTAGTTATATTCCATTGAGCTCTATCCTGTGCAAGTGTGGGTTTTCTTAAGATTGATTTGGGAGTGGCAGTCCTCCTACAGGCGGTGCAGGAGGAATGAAACATCCTGTTACGGATTTCCTAGGGGAGTGGCGGTCCTCCTAAGAATGAGCACCTGATAGTAGATCATGGAAGCAATCACAACTTTGCCTAAAACATTCTTTCGAATCTGCCTTGTGCAGATATACGATTTTGATAACGAAATACGGTTTTGTCATTCCGATTGAATATATTTAGAGGGTCGGGTCCCCAGGGCCCCTGAACCCGACTGGAAGCACGTCAACTAATCATATATGTAGATCAAAATTTGAAAAGTTCGAAGTTGTGGAGTGATTGTGGAGAATATTAATTTAGCCAAGCCATTCGCATTTATACAAGAAAGTTTACCTGCAATATATCCTAAAAAGAACGACCCCTGCTGTCCAGCTCTTTTTCGTATTCGGACGTAATCTCAGTGTAAACGAACCCACGTGAGATAAAAGCAAATTACACCCACGCCAATGGATTTTATACTAATGTTATATAGTCTCCGTGTGCTGCTAGGACGGGATTTAGCTCAGTCGGTTGAGTGCTCGCCTGAGGTGCTTGCGTCACAGGATCGAACCACCTCAGTGAATCCGTTCAACTGGTTGGGTTTTTTCTCGTTATAACCAGTGCACTACAACTGGTCAAAGGCCGTGGTATGTGCTTTCCTGTCTGTGGGAAAGTGCATATAAAAGATCCCTTGCACCATTAGGAAAATGTAGCGGGTGTCCTCTATTGACTACGAGCCAGAATTACCAAATGTTTGACATCCAATAGCCGATGATTAATTAATCAATGTGCTCTAGTGGTGTCGTTAAACAATACAAACTTCCGTGTGCTGTCATGGACAGTATGCAGCATTCAATGTTAATAAAATGCACATACCCACTAACTACATCCTTTTGCCTCTAATAATGTCACCCTAATAATTGCCATTACATAGCAGGTTCCCAACCAAGACTCAAGTCACAACCAATACTACTTTTCCTCGCACTCATTTCTGTCTTTCCAGCCAACTTGTGAGATCACTCTAGTCTGCGGCAAGGTTTCAAGCCGATTCTTTCTGTTAGGTCTGCTGTGTTTGTACAAAGCTAAAGCATTCGGATGTATCTCAAAATTTCTTCCGACATACACGGCGCCATGGAACCTTATCCTATCACATTCATTTAACGTTAGCTGCAACCCCCCACAAAAACAACAAATCTCCAAACAAACAAAGACAATTTTTTTAAAAGAATAAACAAACAAAAACAAAACGACAACACCACCAACAAAAAACAACAACAATAATAATAACCCCCCCCCCCACCACCACCACCAACAACAACAACACATACAAACACCCCCCGAAACCCCCCACCAAATTTAAAAAAAAAAAAATCTAAGAAATGTTCACTATTAGAGCTGTTTATGATCACTAAAATCAAACAAACATTACTTATATTTTATTGTTTAGATTATTCATTTCCGTACAACCGAAGTATTTCTGGTCATCCTGGCATTTTACATATTTTTAAAAACTCACGTGCGTGTGAGAAGAATCGTTTATTGAGTCGAGTTTTAGTCTATTTTTAAGGGTATTTCAACGTCACAGACTCTTGTTTCATTCTGTTTTATCCAAATTTGTTACAGGTTTGTAAATTAATCAAACTTAATGTCTATTTTTACGGGTTGAAACTAGTCTAGGAGAAAAATATGCCTTAGTGTTTAAAAACTAGTGTATGTCCCTTTAACTTTTATAACATAATTATTTCAAGTAATATAACGTGATATGTTAAAGGATATAGTTTACAGCGGACTAGTCAAACACATAATCTGCCCTTTTAATAACAGTTTTGTTATTTCAGATTCAAATTTTTTTTAAATAACACATCAGATATTTATTTCAAATTATTTCAAATTAAGTTACATAATAACAGATATCTTTAGATACATTCAAAAGAGTACCGATATTTGCCAAAAATATATGGTTTTCTGTATTTTGTAACCCGTCAAAAACTGTATTAATTTGCTGTTGTATTTAAACTTGAGAAAATTAAAATCCACTGGGCAGGAGTTTTATGTTTCACGTCATTAACTGTAACCTTGAGGTGAATTCTTTAATCGAAGAGCCTTCATATGCAGTTTTCGCTTGATCTCGTTACAATGACCATAAGTAAAAAAACCCAAAACATAATGATGCATTTTGATGTATTTTAAGCAAAAGCCAGATTAATGTTTGACATGTATCACAAAGGTTTCTACCAATTATTTATCAAATATTTGCGTAACAGGTTCACACATTTTCACGTTCAAAAGTTTATTGACCAAATTATTAGGATTTTAACCAGACTTTGTTCTGGTTTTGCCAATTATTTAGAAACTAGCCTTCAGAGGTTTACGAAAGCTATTTTCAGTTAGATTTCCGTTTACATAATGCGATTTAAAGACATCACTGGCTGTGCAGCCATTGTAACATGTTTTAGAATAACAAAGCTTTTTTAATGATTAAAATTACCGTTTATTACCTATATGGGCAAATATATTTCAGTACATATCAAAGTGATACGTCACACTAGAACGCCAAGCGGGACGTAACACTTCGACGTCACACGATGGCGTTATCGATTGGCACACTACAGCCTTACAGGAACACTAACCAAACGATTTGAGTGATATAAATTAAGATCGATTATGGGTAATACATAGGATATTAAACACGCTACCATTTCGAATCATGTTTATTCCCCTCGTGAAATGATTTTCTTTGTCACTCGCTAAAGCTCATGACAACTGAACATTATTTCACTCGGGACATAAACGTAGATTCAAAATGGAAGCTCGTTTAATATCCAATAATTACATACCTTTTCTTGTTTAGAATGTAAGTTATACAACCCTAACACTTAACGACGACAATTGGCAATATTGCGGAGATTGTCGCGCTGCTTTCAAGACTCCGCGGCATTTATTTCGAGTTTCTATCTCACTTTTCTGTGTTAGTTATTTATTTTTGTAACACTGACAATAATAACTTCTCTCTTACACATTAACCGCAGAATTGCCGTAGAAAACGCCATGGGGACTATTTTTCCTCGACATATTTATTTCGCCGTAGTAATTTCCTTAACTGCCAGGGTTGACTTATTATAACAGCATGCATATCCAATGTGTTCATGGCAGTGTTCGTATTATTAGTAGCTAAAAGTGGCAGACCCTAATTTCAACCCGTAAAAATGGATCCTACGTTTGGTTAATGCCCTTAAGAAAATAGACTAGAGCACGTCTCCATAACCATTACTTCTCAGAGGTACGTGTCTTTTTAACAATATAACAAATGCATTTCGTGGTATAAAAAACCCCAGGATGTCCAGAAAGACTTCGGATGTACGGAAATGGATAATGTAAACAATAAAATCTAAGTATTGTCTAATTGGCAATAACGCTATAATATGGAAAAATACACCATAATATTTAAAAAGTACGGTCTGTCATGTTAAAGTGGATTTTACCTCACAATAATCTTGTACATCCAGTTTGAATTACTACTAACATTAGGATGGCCAGATGCACATTGGATATATACAAACATTGATGTAATTTTAGTAGTTAAAATGAAGGACAATCAACAATTGGGTCATATTCAAAATGGCTGTATTAAATGTCACGGACGGACATTCAGTATATAACTTATGAAAACAACATGACCCAAAAGGTCCATCCATGAAGTGACCAGTTTTGGTAAACGTCGAGTGAATTTTCGGCTAATAAAATATATTTGACACGGTGGACTGGATAATAATGACGTAATAAGTGTCGTCACGGGAGAAATTGCTGTTTACCCTTTCTGAATATCACCCAATTACACAACGCAAATTTTGCCTTTTAAAAAATAGCAATGTTAAGACCACTCCGCCCTCTAAATTTAGGTCATTATCCCCATCATTACTACACAGGTGCTCCTCTACAAATCTCCAACTTCCTAAGATCACCTAGCCTCTATTCCACTCGACTGCTTTCTACCGAGTCTGCAATATGTTCAATTACCCCTACCCCCCAGCTCTCACTGACTTCCACTTGAAGAAACCTGTAACTATGGCAACGCGATGACCGATACATTCAATGGTGGCGCTGTTTGTACGCGAAGGCCTTTGGCTCTGTGAGTGGGAGTCTTTCTCAGTTTAGCTTTTTCTGCTTGGGGCATGTTATAATCTCTATAAACTAATTGAGACAAAAGAGAGAAGAAACCCTCCACACACATAAAGTGGTTCCTACGCTAGCTGTAGCAAAAACAAGACGAGAATGCAACACTCACAGCGGTTTGTTTGTTTTGTTTGACTACGCCACTAGAGCACATCGGCTAATGGATGTCAAACATTTGGTAATTCTGACATTTAGTCTTAGAGAGGAAACACCTCTAAAACAATTTTTCATTCGGAGCAAGGGATCTTTCATATGCACCATCCCACAGACAGGATAGTACATACTACAGCCTTTGGCTGGAAGGAGAAGGGTATCGATCCTAGACCGAGCGCGCATCAGGGCTACGTCGCTCCCAACTGTAATAAAAAGAGAACAGTCAGGTCAGGTCAGGTCGTAGGATTTAACGTGCACATTCAGAGCAAGCTGTTATAGCGCATGCCTGCCATGGGCACAGGTGTCGGCCTAAACTGACTCCTCCGTCTAGGACAGAAAAAGGGTTTGGGGTGGGTGGGAGGAGGGACCGCACACGCTGGCAAGTGCAAGAGAGCACCAGCAGCCCGACCAGGGTTGGTAGCGGGCGAGCGCATTTGTGGTGCTATTGACTTTTGAATGTCCCGTAGGATTAAGTCAAACCAGTATTGCGCACAAAAGGATTGCGTAATTATTATTTAGTTTTTTTTGGCGCATTTTGTAACGGTTCATCGACATTTTGACTTCGTTTGCCGAATAGTAGCTCATACTGGGACCTTGCCTATTGGGGGCTGTCATTTATGGTCTCCCATGGTTGCCCCCTAATTATAGCCCTTAGAAGGTCTTGATCAGTTGGGTGATCTTGTTTCGGGGCATGTATTAAAATTAACATTCTGTCCTAACAAGGTACTGCGTGGGTGGGGAGTATTGTTCAATAAAAGCTTCTTTTCTTGTAAAAGCCGGCGAGATTAATTCTCTTTTTGCTGAAATTCAATTTAAAGTTTAATTTAGTAATATTATTATATGGCATCGCAACAAAGTTGGCCTCTGGCAATATGCTTTTTTTAAATTTCACTATTAATGAAACCAACAACGTGTGAATATTAAATTCCATATATAGGTTATCGGTATGAATTCGTATTGGTTTGTAATCATCACAATCGGTGATTCAGTTGATATATTTCTACCCACCCACCGATCTGTAAATACGCAATTAAAATAGTTTCCCTTTTTAATGTATCAAGTTTATTTTTAACCTTAGTTATTCCACAGTATTTTTTGCTATTGTAGGTGTTTTTTTTATAGGTAACTGGTCACTAAGTTAAAGGGACATTCCTGAGTTTGCTGCATTATAAGATGTTTCCGACTAATAGAATATTTCTACGATTAAACTTATATGTTAAATATATTTTCTTGTTTAGAATATCAGTGTCTGTATATTCAATGTGTTGCTGGTCGTCTTAATATTTGTAAGAAGCCCAAACTGGATTTTGTCTTCAAATAATTTCGTACGTACGAAAAGAATATATTTTAGGAAATAAAATGAAATTTAATGAAATATATTTGATATGTAATTACAATCGTTAAAAAGTCTCTGTTAGTCGATAACTTCTTAAAAATTGCAGCAAACTCAGGAATGTCCCTTTAAAGGGATATTGAGATTTATACCCAGGCCCCGTGGTTATCAAACTTTGAATTCTAGACTCTAGGACTTTAATTACGTACGCCCATAAACAAAGCACACAATTACAATCTGGAAACATTTCTAAAGTCTTGAGTCTTGACCTTAAAGTTTTATAAGCACGGGCTTGCTTGCACTAATTTTCGTGATCCCATCACACATGGGATCCAGTCGAAAAATCCTGGAAAAATGACCACCTTGGGCCTCAAAAGACTTTAAGCGCAATTGGTCATGACCTCTGTCGACCTATGATTGTGTGAAAGTGACAATTAAAGATTTAAAACTAATATTCAGTAACATATGAAAATTAAAGTTAAAACTTGTTTTGTTTAATGACACCGCTAGAACACATTAATATATTAATCATCGGCTATTGGATGTCAAACATTTGATAATTTTGACATATAGTCTTAGAGAGGAAACCCTCTACTTTTCCATTTGTAGGAAGGGATCTTTTATATGCACAATCCCACTGACAGGATAGCACATACCACGGCCTTTGGTATACCAGTCGTGGTACACTGGCTGGAACGAGAAATAGCCCAAATGGGCCCACCGACGGGGATTGATCCCAAACCGACCGCGCATCAAGCGAGCGTACCACTGAGCTACGTCCCGTCCTCATATAAAAATTAAAGACTGAACTTTGCTTTCTGTATTTCAGGGTCTCAACGCCAAGTTTCTATTGAAAACAGAGCAGGACGGACGTCCGTTCGACTTGTTCACGCCGAGTCCCTCGGACGCGTTTTCGGAAGCGTTCGTGTTGGTGCGACTAATGAACGCAACCCGTCTTAGAGAACTCGTGGACACACACCTCGTCTTCCAGGTTCGGGCTTTCTTCTTCTGCTTCTTCTTCTTCTTCTTCTTCATCTTCTGCTTCTGCTTCTTCTTCTTCTTCTTCTTCTTCTTCTTCTTCTTCTTCTTCTTCTTCTTCTTCTTCTTCTTCTTCTTCATCTTCATCTTCATCTTCTGCTTCTTCTTCTTCATCTTCTCGTTTTTCTTCTTCTTCTTCCCTTCGTTCTTCTTTTTCTTCTTCCTCATCTTCTATTTTTTTCTTCTCTTTCTTCTCCTCTTTCTTCAAATCCTTCTCTTTCTTCTTCTTTCTTCTCTTTTTCTTGTTTTTCTTCTTATCCTTCTCCTCCTCCTTGTCTTTCACCTTCATTTTTCTTTCCTTCTGCTTTTCTCCTTTTCTTCTTCTTCTACTTCTTCTTTACCTTATTCATCTCCGTTTTGTTCTTCTACTTCTTTTTACTTCTTCTCCAAATTTTCTGCTTCTTCTGCGTTCCGCGATCTTCTGAAAATTGAAAATGGTATTCTATATCTTTCGACTAATGCATTTAGAGTTTCAACAAACTCGTCGTCGTTTGTATCGACCAGTGACATTAACCATTGATAAAGTGACCTTCGATTACTCAAACCATTAGAATTAACCTTTGTCAGTCCATAGATCTCGGCATGGCACTGCCCAGGGCTGGCGCTATGTTGAGCTAAATGAGGCGTTCGTGTTCGCGTAGGCTCCAAACGCTAATAGTAAATGACGATATGAAATGTCCATACGAAGAATTATCGAATATAAAGTTACTATAGGACAATCTTAGAGGTCACCAAGAACAACAAATTCCCTGACCACGGTTACTTTACGGCTGGCAGGTACTTGGTTCGTATCCCAGGACCTGTTCTCGCATAAAATGAGTACATAATATTGTATTGCAATAGTTCTCTGTCTCTGTCTCTCGTTTCTCTTCTCTGTCTCTCGTTTCTCCTCTCTCTCTCTCTCTCTCTCTCTCTCTCTCTCTCTCTCTCTCTCTCCCCCCTCCCCCTCCCGCCCTCCCTCCCTCCCCTCTCCCTCTCCTCTCTCTCTCTCCCCTCCCTCCCCCGCCCTCTCTCCCCTCCAAAAAAAATCTCCTCGCCTCCCTCCCTCTCTCTCTCTCCCCTCTCTCTCTCTCTCTCTCTCTCTCTCTCTCTCTCTCTCTCTCTCTCTGGCCAGGACTGCATGCTTCAACCTAACTTCAAGTTAAAGTAAAATAAAAAAGAGCTCTCCTAGGACGGTTTTTACGTTGCCCCATCACTACTAAGGACTAGATGGGTAACAAGCTTCTAAAATAGTTTTCTCTCTTATCTGTTCAGGTTATCGCTCAAGAGACCAACACCCCTGAAAGATGCAATGGAACCGCCAACGTGGTGCTGGCGGTCGAGCGCTTCATCGAGCCGTCGACGACCCCAGCACCGCCTCTGACGTCAGAGTTGACAGCCTCCGACATTGTGGTGTTCGTCATCTGTTTCCTCATCTTCCTGAACATCATGACGTCAGTGATTGTGTGTTACCTCGTCAAAACGCGCACAGTCAAGGAACGCAAAGGTCTAACGCGTCACGGGTCCAAGTATTACATGAGGCAGTCGAACATTTCCGTTCAAAATGGTGGCACGCCGGAAATGACCGAGATCACCCCGGAATCGTCCGTTTATCCCCGAGAGAGTCACCAGGAGGTGGCGCAATAGGTTTAGAAGAACGGTGACTTCTTTTGGAGAAAGAGTCAATAGTCGCATCGCATTGGAGTATGTGGTGCGATATTTGAGAATGAATTGTTTACACTGTTATATAGTGGTACTGAGAATGAATAGTTACATCATATTGCTGTGTGATGCTGTAAAGGAAGTTGTATGAAGCAATACTATTTCTTATTTTTATTGGACTGAAAAGGGTGCATAACTGTGTTTGGCAATGAAATATAAGGCCAAACTACTTTTTTTTTTTTTTAATTGTCATTCTACATTTTAGATTCCATACCTACTTTGCAATATCGTGTCTAAGCATGCTTAGTTCTTTTTAATTGTTCTCCCAAGACGGACACTGAATTCATCTGTCTCTGATGGAGTATATTTACATATAAAAAAAAGCAATCACAGACATCACTACGTTGGGAATTATTTAAATTGGATCTAAAATGTCACGTGTTACCCTTGTTTCTTTCCATCGGAATATGTTGTATTTGACCATTAGCTGAGGTTAATATCACAAAGAGTTTTACCCGCGTGAAAATAATATAATATAAACATCAATTTTAAAGGGTCATTTTGCTTCAGAGAGATTTTTCAAAGATTTTATTTTTAAAGAAAGAACGACATATTAAACACATAGAGGTAGCACATATATATAAATATATATATATATATATATATATATATATATATATATATATATATATATATATGATCTTGAGCGATCACCTAAAGTTTCCCTCATGTTAATGGTGGTTTTGATATCGCACATGAAGTTGATTAGCCAATCAAATTTCACGTTATATGCAGTTTGAATTACAAATGAGTATTTTGCTTACCACTGATCTTAAAGCGTTCTGTGATATATCAAGTCATCGTGTACTCCTAGCATACTACAGTATTAACATAAATCAGTTAGTGTCAGAAACATGACGTCAGAATAAACATACATATTCTGCTTTTAATTAACAATAATGTTTATTTCATTATACTATATTATATTTTAGAAACATTTTGTTGTACAAATTGTAAATGTACACTTCTTTTTAATTTTAAATTACTACCCAAAAAATATTATTATTTTTCTTCTTAAATGACAATGACAACGTATATAATATTGTATTACAATAGTGTTCTCTCTCTCTCTCTCTCTCTCTCTCTCTCTCTCTCTCTCTCTCTCTCTCTCTCTCTCTCTCTCTCTCTCTCTCGTCCTCGCATATAGGTTTTTTTTACTATTAATGATATTCTTTTTTAATCTTGATATTTAATTAAATATTTTATCCACTAACAATGCTCTACATTGATAACAATATAACCTCAGATATACTATACACTGTATCATATACATGTACTATTCTATTATTATTGTCTCTTTTTGTATTAATTTTGTTTATTTTTTAGAAACGCACATGCTTAAATTGTGTGAAGCATGAATTTGGGTGCCGACATTATGATACTCTTCATGATTTGTTTGGAAAACTTAATTTCAGTTATGGTTAAGAACCACCATTTCAAGAAGAGTAAACAATGTTTTATTAACTTAGCACGCCCACCCACACATCGATCTACCCCCTCCCTAGATCTGCCATTCTATGTTTATTTATACCACCTGTTCTAGATGTTTTTAACCCACTGGACACCAAGCCAGTTACTTTTAGATGCCCATTAAAAAAACACAAAAACCCAACAACAAAACAAAACAAAACAAAACAAAACAGAAAACAAAAACAAACTCAAATTAAACTTTAATTTTATAACTAACAAACTCATTTATCGTTGGTGTGGCATATTGATTTCTCCTTCTAACAAGACGATGTTGAGATATATGCGAGTAATAACTGTAAATAAAACACACTGACACTTAACCCGTATATCAGATGTATTATTTTACATTTTAAACGGTGTGTGTTTGTTGTTACAGATGAATGTTCATAAATGATAATTACACCATTATCACCGTTACTGCCACGTCTTGAAATTTAATTATAAAAATTAAACTAAATTTGCTTTGTCAAAAGAACAATAGTCACTAAGCTTGCATATGACAAACTTATAAAACATCCTAACAACAAATTGAAGGAAGATAATTATATGGGTTTGGGATGGGTTTTTTGTTTGCTTAATCGTCATATTAAAACAAACAAAAACAACAACAAAAGCCCCCCCCCCAAAAAAAACCCCCCAAAAAACCCCAACAACCCCAAAACACCAACTACCAAAAACAATGTTCGTGTATTGCGACACACAATTTTAATCATCTGTTTATCACGTAGCGTATTACGATTACCCAGTTATAACGAACACGCAACTGGACAGTCGAATTTCACTTGCCCACCAAAATATTAAGAAAGGAAAGTTCGTTTCCGTGATTTTACCGACAGGCTATCGTTTCCGTGAAATCCAAGGGCCTGAATTTTGGTTGCCAGGCGGACGACTAAATTGTACATTATACTCGACCGAGCAATTTTTTATTCATTTGGGGCGATCGGACGAGTAATTTTGGCCATTTTAAAATGGAAAAAAATATTCTTGTCCACCTTTCATAAAAATTAATACTTTTTAGTTAAACAACTGAATTGTTTATTTTTCTTGAAATATAGGAGTTATTACAAAAATATTTCGCTATTCACGCGAAAATTATTTCTGTTTTCACGATATTGAAGATATTGATATGAAGAGTGTCGTTTAGGGAGGAATGTTTTTATTGCTGGTTGAAACAAATATATACTGGTAGAAGACTTGTTTTGTACATCTGTCAGAAATGACCTGATAATAGAGGCCACCTGTTCTTGTGGAACTTATTGACCTCAAATAATCGAGACTTAATTATGCCTGTGTTATTTCCACCTGATTTCAGAAATCTGTATGTACGAAGTATATCATTTCACCGTAATATTATATTATTTTTCAATACAGGTACATGTGTATTTTTGTTGTTAATTATTTTTATACTTGTAATTGTTATCTCGAGACATAGCAACATGCTCATTCCGCGAAGTTGTAGTTTGATTTTTTAACACACCACTAGAGCACATGTATTTATTAATCATCGGTTATTGCATGTAAAACATTTGGTAATTGTCTTAGAGGAACCCACTACCTTTTTTTCATTTAACTGCAAAATATCTTTTATATGCACTAAGGTCAAGTCAGGTCATAGGGTTTAACGTGTACATTCTGAACAAGCTGTTGTAGCGCACGCCTGTCATGGGTGCAGGTGTCGACCGCGGCCGGCTCCTTCGTCCAGGACAGGATATATGCACTATCCCACAGCCTTTGATATACCAGTCGTGGGGCACATGCTGGGACAGGTTTCTTCTAAAGACTATGAGTCACAAGTGCGAAATGTTTGACATCCAGTAGCCGATGATTGTACTCTAGTGGTGTCGTTAAACAAAACAAACTTTTATATCTTTCTTTCATTTTCATTAACGCAGTGAGATATTCGGCTTCGCAATTCATTAATATTGTTATCATTGTTTGACACCCCGTGGCCGATGTATTGTTGCGCCAGGATGTCATTAAACATTCATTCATTCATTCATTCATTCATTCTTTGTTCGGCTTCGCATTTAAAAGTACAGCTATAAGGTTAAAGTTTGTTTTGTTTAACGAAACCACTAGAGCACATTTATTTATTAATCATCGGCTATTGGATGTTAAACATTGGTAATTTGGACATATAGCCTTAGAAAAGAAACCCGCTACATTTTCCCATTAGTAGCAAGGGATATTTTATATGCACCATCCCACAAAAAGAATAGCACATACGACAGCCTTTGATATACCAGGTGCACTGGCTAATACAAAAAATAGGCCAATGGGACCACCGACGGGGATCGATCCGAAAGCGGCCGTACGTCGAGCGAGCGCTTTACCACTGGGCTACGCATACATCTGTATTTCGCGTAAGTACCGGAATGTTTTAGAATAGAGAGAAACCACTGTCACGACAAATTATAGGGGTTCAAGAGGTCCCTTCGTCTTGATTTAGATAAAAGAGGAGAAATTAATTAATTACCACTATTATTTCCATATATTCTATATATTAGCCTAAACAAAAATCCCGAAAAAAAACCCCAACCAAAAACCCCCGAAAAAACAACAACAAACAACAAGCAAACAAAAAACCAAGAACAAAAAACAAGCAAAAACAAGCAAAAAGAAAAAGCCGTCATCAAGATATTGAAAGCGTGCATGCCTCAGTTAATTTCCATCTTCGTGAACTTTTCAGGGTTTCTTTCTCATTTTGACGTTTTCTGTTCTCCGATTGGAACGTTAGCCGAGGCAGTCGAAATGCAGCGGTGCTTGTTTTGATGTGGAGGAAATAACCTAAAAACGGACGTCCGTTCGCAGTTGCTATCTCCAATGACGTAAAGCGACCGCAACACCGCGCTCCTAAGATTCACTTGATGACAAATAAGGCAGCTGCTTTCTCACTCGCCAAAAACACCAAGTTCAGAAATAGATGTTGTTAAGCTCTGTTATGTCGCTGATGTGGTTCATAGCTGTGAACTGATTTTCAAACGTGTCCACAGTGAAGCGCGTTAACATTTCTAGGTTTGAAAACAAATCCCAGAAGAAAATCAATGACACAATAATGCGATGACGCTTCTCTAGACTAATCATGATTAAAAATTAAAAGTAGGAGTGAATATCGGAGAGCTATTTCTGGTAATATGGCTCTGAAATACACTGTAGTATGCGACAAAGGGATCGGCAAAGTACTAGTTTATTGTTCAGAATGTAATATAATAATAAATGCATTTATAACATTAACACACCCATACACTCCAACCACATTCCTATTTTAACAAAAACAACAGAAATATAATGGAAAGTAATAACTATTGAGAGAGAGAGAGAGAGAGAGAGAGAGAGAGAGAGAGAGAGAGAGAGAGAGAGAGGAGAGAGAGAGAGAGAGAGAGGGGGGGGGGGTTAGATAAATATTCAGAGGAAGAGAGAGAAAAAGATTGGGATGTAGGAAATAGTGTATGCAGATATGTAGCAAATAGCAGTCTAGTGAACTTTTCATATTGATTTTGGAAACTTGTTATTTTTTTACTTCCTTAGATGACAAGGGACCAAAAAAAAAGTTGTTTCCAATTTTTCTATTCATGGATATTGGCAAAATCCAAGATGGCCGCCGTACGGTACCCAAAATCTTATAATTGTCATATCTTTGCCAATAAATAACTTATCGACTCGAAAAACACATCTTTTTGTATGTTTTCAAGGACAAGGATGCCATTAGAATCATCATTTATTGGAAAAAGTGAAGAGAAAAAATAATTTTGATCATGTATACCTCAAAATGTCGCCTGCGGGACATCAATAAAATTTGAATTTCTCATATATTTCTGAAAAAATGAAAACAACTTAGTTTTGGTCCCTTGACATTTTAAGAACGCACAATAAACAATCACATGTTTATAAAACAATCATAATTTATTTGACAAACTGAACATAAAAAAGTGTGATGTTTAGTCACTGTTTTCGCTTTCACATTCATTCTCTTCGTCACTCGGGATATCACCCATCACAATGTTACTGCATGAAAGAAACCCAATTATTTGGTATAAGCATAGTAATTATTCATCACTATTCAGAAATGATATTATAACGAGCCCATTATGTACTTTATCACACATGAATGTGCATTGTTTAGTCACTATTTTCACCATCAAATTCGTCCTCTTCGTCACTCAGGATATCACCCGTCACATTGTTATTGCAGGTTTCCTCGGCTCCTTCACACTTGCATAGTTCTATGCAGGTCAGATTGTGGGTCTTGCATGAGCACCTCTGACGGCATTTGCTAACCCAGCATATGCACTTTACAAGTTCTACAACAGCTTCTGGTGCTGGAGGTACCTTTGACACTACAGGTACATAGCTGCCATTATCTTGACGATGCCACCCTAGAGTTTCTGGATCTAATATCTCTTGTTCAGCTACCAAATCCTGAAGATGTGCACGCAATATGTGCTCAGTGACGGCTCCCTGAGTGGGAAACAGTTTCTCTACACCTTGGTTAGATTTGAGCTGTTTGAACATGTGCCATCTAAGAGCCCTGGCAGTTGAAATGTTTGGGTTAAAGAGTTGACACACAAACTTTTCACAACCAGAAAACACAGAGTCGGATGGCTGCACTCCAACACCAAGTCCGGCAATTGCACTGATAACATCCACGCCAGCCCTTAGAAAGACTTTGAAGCAAGTTGGCTTTCCTTTTCCACGGATATGACCAGTATTATCAGCACCAGTAAGAGCATGCAATCCTGGTAGTGCTGCTGCCTTTGCTGGACCCAGAGCATCGTAAATTGGCTTGAGTTTTATCTTTCTTCGTTGATCTCCAGTACCCATGATGATGGCGCTGTGTGGGCTCAGTTCTGGTATCCGGTGCAGAGCTAACACTGATACATCTGTGTCACATGAATAAATGTGTACAACCTTACCCAAGCGACTCACTGCCACAGCATACAGTATGAGAAGTGTATCTGCTTCTTCTTGTCTATGTACAATATTCACCATGTCTGGTCTTGATGATTGAACTCCCTTGTGTGTGTGTATGTGTGTGTGTGGTGATTGGCTGTTTGCACAACTTGACAGCATTATTTGCAAGATACAAAACAAGGTTGGCCTTAGTTGGCCTCACTGGCCAAAAATGTCTTTAAATCCTTGATGCGTGTGGTATCTTCTACTTTACATCCTCTGCTATGTGCTCTGCCAGCTGTCCTGTGCTGTCTCGTTCCGTCTTTCAGAGAATTTGTAGAACTGTAGTCATCAAACATTAGGTAGGTTTCACAGTACTCACGAGATTTATTGTCGATGGAACGTACAAAGAAGTCTGACAGGTTTTTGCATGTTTGAATTTGGCCTTTGTGGACAACCATCTCTTGTACAAGAGCCATGCCATCAATCATTATGCTAGTTGCAACCAGTGATGCCTGGTGCTCGTCGAGTGATGTGTCTGGGTTTTCAGACATCGATGTGTTGGATACCATGCTCTCTAGTTCATGGATGAGTGAAGATTTGCTTGAACTGGGTAGTAGGGAACCATCTGGCTTCATAAGTGTGGAATTGATATGAGAAAACACATGCATTCCTACGATATTTTCCAGATCTACTTCTCTCGACGATTTTGCAATGAGGAGCAAGCGAACAAAGAGCGAGTTTGTTGCTTTCAAACTGATAACTTCAGATGATGATTTGAGAGTGACAATCCTGCACCCATTACTCCAGCTCAGATATTTTAGTTTGGGCATTTTGTCCCACATATTTTTGTCACCATGGATCCTTTCCTCAACAAAGGTTGTAAGGGCTTTCCTACCACGTACCACCATATTTAAAATGTCATCCTTTACCTTTTCAGGCATTTTCTGTTTTGTGATAAGGTTGACTAGCTTCATCTCAGAGCCATCATCATTTTCAGAATGTGTTGAATGGATTAGCATGTGTAACAACCTCCTTTAGTTGCTTTATAGCTTTCTCCTGATAGGTATTTTTATCACGAGAAATTTGATGGTGCTTCCTTGTTCCACTGCCGGTGATATTAAGCATGCGTTCAGTCTCGCCAGCGAGCCTTGAGAGTTCTGGTGAGCTCAGGCAATACTTGAGTAAAGCTTCAGGATCTGTCATTATTCCACAGATTGCATCATCACCCTTGTGTACTTTGTTAGCATGTTCCTGCGCCTGATCAATCCCTATGGACGTGAATGGAATAGAATTTGTGTTAACTGCAAATACACCATTCTCGAACTTCTGCCATATGTGTGGATGACTGGTTTGAAGCTGATACATGTGGGCAATGTATTCTGGAACATTTTGTGCATAGTCATGCCTATTGAAGGCAAAGAAGTAGATACACATCTTCTCCAAGGAAGCAAGATGCAAGACCCAGTTGCGATTCCGTGTACCTCGAATGAAATCCAGGAGGTTTACGACTTGTTTCATATACATTCGTGTCCATGTGTACATAGGATATTTCTCATTGTTCCTGTCAAACTCTTCCAATTGTTCCTTTAGTTTCAGATCCTCAAGCATTCTCACAAGTTCGTTATGAGCCCGTGCTATGCCAAGTCCGTTTCCGCATGCTTTCCTCACTTGTTCTATTGTTGTCATCATTTTTTTTATGAAGCATTGGCTTATGTTCAAAGAATGCATCAATCCACAAGTCAAACAAAACTTGCAGCGTTATTTGATGAGCACTCACGGCCCTGTTGTGGTGCTTGCCATTTAAGATGTGTACAACAGTAATGCTGCTGTAGAGCCCAGCTGTTACCCAGGCCTCATCCAGACCACTGCTGTCCAGTGTGGCTCCGAGACATCGTAAGGCACACAGCACTGTGTGAAATTGACCAGGGCTAGGGATAACTTTGACATTAAACTGCAGGTCCAGAAATGAGAGCTTACGCACTCGTTTGTACAAATCCATGTCTAGCCACACAAGAATTGGTTCATTGTTGTCAGGTGGGTTGTTTTCAACTATTTTATTGAGATTGCAGAGTTGGACAAGGGCAGTGTATTTCCTGAAGCATCTGAAAGTAGATGACTTTTCATATAGTTTTGGAAACATGTGATTGTTTACATGTGCTTCCTTAGACTCAAGGGACCAAAACTAAGTTGTTTCCATTTTTTCCAGAAATATATGAGAAATTCAAATTTTATTGATGTTCGCAGGCGACATTTTGAGGTATACATGATCAAAAAAAAAATTCTTGGATTTTGCCAATATCCATGAATAGAAAAATTGGAAACAACTTTTTTTTGGTCCCTTGTCATCTAAGGAAGTAAAAAATAACAGGTTTCCAAAATCAATATGAAAAGTTCACTAAATTACACAATAACATGTACTAAAAACAGAAAGGCAGACAAACAGGGCTGTTGAGAGAAATATTGAGAGAGAGAGAGAGAGAGAGAGAGAGAGAGAGAGAGAGAGAGAGAGAGAGAGAGAGAGAGAGAGAGAGAGAGAGATGCTGTATGTGTGCGCATGAACACAATTAAAATCATTAACAGATCAAACCACCGTGTCTAAAACTATACAGATCGAATTTAAAATGTTTAGACCTTCGTTCAAAATATGTAAAAAATATCAGTCCCTCCCCCAGCCCCGATTATTACAATTATTAGTATACTAGTATATATAAATTTTTTATAAAATTCGACCGAGCTGTTAATTTCTTTTTAGTGAGTTAATGTTGGACTTAGACTTTTCTTTTCACTAAGTGTTATCCCATTTGTCCACAGCTCGCTATAAAAAGCCTCCCACCTCTGGCTTTGTCAGAGTTTGTAGCCACAACGAGCATGTTTGAACTTTAATTGGATGTAAGCACGTTAAAACATCGATCGTTTTGATAAGAGAGTCCAGACTCGACAAGCGTGTGGTATAGTGCATGAAGTCGGGCGAGATGTAGCCCAGTGGTACAGCACTCGCTTGATGCGCGGTCGGTTTGGGATCTATCTCCTTCGGTGGGCCCATTGGGCTATTTCTCGTTCCAGGCAGTGCCCACGACTGGCATATCAAAGGCCGTGGTATGTGCTATCCTGTGAGATGGTGCATATAAAAGATCCCTTGCTACTAATGGAAAAATGAAGCGGGTTTCCTCTCTATAACTGTCAAAATGAAAATATGTTTGACTTCCAATAGCCGATGATTAACAAAATCAATGTGCTCTAGTGGTGTCGTTAAACAAAACAAACTTTACTTTAGTGCATGAAATGAAGACTCCATTAATACACAACTACACTTAAGTTGTACAAGGGACATTCTAAACATGCGCGGATCCAGTGTGAATGTTGGGGGTACGCAACACCCTCGAATATGGAAATTCTCTGAAAAATACAGCAAATGAATACGATGAACTTGTGTTTAGTGCCAATAATGGCAGTATTGCCATGTTAACCAAGGCATGTTAGTGTTCTTCTGAAAGTTGTACGTGCCTTTTTTAAACGTTACAATCCGCCCTGAATACTGTGGGTACGCTTTTGAGTAGTTGCACCCCATCCCTGGAAGCCAGTGCTCCACAACTGGTGTAACAAAGGCCGTGGTATGTAATATCCTGTCTGTGGGATGCTGCACATAAAAGATCCCTTGCTGCTAATCGAAAAAAGGTAGCCGATGAAGTGGCGACAGCGGGTTTCCTCTATATCTGTGTGGTCCTTAATCATATGTCTGACGCTATATAACGGTAAATAAAATATGTTGAGTGCGTCGTTAAATAAAACATTTCCTTCCTTCCTTCCCTTCCTTGGAACATTCGCTACTGTTAAAAACCCGCTATTCGTATCTTAAACCTGGATAACACCATCATCATCGTTTCCTGTCACGCCTAATGGCATTTAGGGCAGCGACGAAGTTTTTCCACGCTGGGATAAACCTCTCGTTAATTACTGCTATTCGGTAGAAATAACCCATATAGCTGTAATAGTCCATGAGCCAGGACCCAACAATTTACATTAGCCATCAGTAACATCTTGTTTATTCGACAAAGAAAGAAAAAAAGAGAAGAAAAAATGCTTTATTTGACAACGCACACTCGGCACATATAACTAATTATATATCGTCGGATATATGGCTACGGACCATAAAGTTGATTAGAGAGGAAACCCGCTGTGGCCACTCCATGGGCTACTCTTTTCGAATGACACAAAGATATCTGTTATGTATCATCCGACAAACATGATAGCACATACCACGGCCTTTGTTACACCAGTTGTGGAGGACTGGATGAAACGAAAAATCATTCAATGTGCCCACAGACGGACATATATTCTGGACCTTGCGGGGAAAATGCTTACAGTGATTTGTGGTAAAACTTAAAACACTAGAGATGGAAAATGTATGATAGCATTGCAGCAATGACAGAATTCTGTGCATGTAACAACCCTACCACGCATTTCTACAGCAGCTATATATTTCTACGGAATGACTAATGGGATGATTACACAAAACCATGGATTTTTCTCTCATATACTAACCCAATAACCTAGATAGCGTACTTGAACTTCGGAAATAATTGACATCATCTCCTAAATGGAATAAAAAGAAGTAAATTAAATTGCATCAAATGGAACCGAGATTCAGTTTTATGAATACTTAAAGAAAGTACTCTGCCACCCCAGAACACAGAATAATGCACTGCGTGTATCCGCATAGGTTAATGAGAAATGTTCATTGACGTGACATTTTGTCAACGATTGTTTTCATTTCACCGATGGCGTGTGCTCTTCATGACCATATGCCGGAGGATGCACCGTAAACTTCAACTAAACGACAGCAGTAAAGACAAAATGTCTGATTTCAATGACACTTTATCACATTTTCGATAAAGATTTAGAGATTTCGGCTAAATTAATTTTATGAAAATAGCTACAATTGAAAAAAGAGATCGCTAAAATGGTTATTACGGTACTGATGGAGCAAAAAAGGAAAAGAAAGAAATGTTTTATTTAACGACGCACTCAACACATTTTATTTACGGTTATATGGCGTCAGACATATGGTTAAGGACCACACAGATTTTGAGAGGAAACCCGCTGTCACCATTCCATGGGCTACTCTTTCCGTTTAGCAGCAAGAGATCTTTTATTTGCGCTTCCCACAGGCAGGATAGCACAAACCATGGCCTTTGTTGAACCAATTATGGATCACTGGTCGGTGCAAGTGGTTTACACATACCCATTGAGCCTTGCGGAGCACTCACTCAGGGTTTGGAGTCGATATCTGGATTAAAAATCCCATGCCTCGACTGGGATCCGAACCCAGTACCTACCAGCCTATAGACCGATGGCCTAACCACGACGCCACCGAGGCCAGTGATGATGGAGCAAAAATGCACATTGATGATGAATGCGATGCATTTTTTATTATTATTTTTTTCGAGCGGTCTAACCATGCTATGCTATAATCAGCTATTGGAGAGCCCTACGCAAGACAAAACCCAAATTATATTTTTGAGAAAATTAACACATTAATTATACAAATGATTACTTCATTGATGACGTACATAAAACTATGTCTGTCCACAAAGACCAATATGCTTCGCTAAATGAGTAATAAAACAAACAATATTTTTTATATATTTTAATGAAACTATTTTGAATATTAATTAGTTCACAAGCAACAAGGTTTTTGCAATATACACTATGTCTAACAGAGGATATTAATTGTTTTCTGTCAAATTTGATCAGACTGGTATGTCATTGAGAGAAGTATGCAGTCGTGCCACACGAGATACGCGACAAGTGCAAAGTAAAACTGGCAGACGTAACATTATCAACAAACATTAAAAACATTTAAAAAAATTATATTTATCATATAACATTAATGACGTTACTTTTATTCTTATGCAGCAGAGAATACACTAGTATTTGCTCTAGATAATGTACACTGTACGGATTGAGAGAGAACACACTGGTATTTGCTCTAGATAATGAACACTGTACAGACTGAGAGAGAACACACTGGTACGTATTTGCTCTAGATAATGAACACTGTACAGATTGAGAGAGAACACACTGGTATTGGCTGTAGATAATGAACACTGTACAGATTGAGAGAGAACACACTGGTATTTGCTGTAGATAATGAACACTGTACAGATTGAGAGAGAATACACTGGTATTTGCTCTAGATAATGAACACTGTACAGATTGAGAGAGAATACACTGTTTGCTCTAGATAATGAACATTGTACAGATTGAGAGAGAATACACTGGTATTTGCTGTAGATAATGAACACTGTACAAACTGAGAGAGAACACACTGGTATTTGCTCTAGATAATGAACACTGTGCAGATTGAGAGAGAATACACTGGTATTTGCTCTAGATAATAAACACTGTACAGATTGAGAGAGAATACGCTGGTATTTGCTGCAGATAATGAACACTGGTATTTGCTCTAGATAATGAACACTGTACAGATTGCGAGAGAATGCACTGGTATTTGCTCTAGAATAAACACTGTACAGATTGAGAGAGAACACACTGGTATTTGCTCTAGATAATGAACACTGTACAGATTGAGAGAGAACACACTGGTATTTGCTGTAGATAATGAACACTGTACAGATTGAGAGAGAATACACTGGTATTTTAATAATGAACACTGTACAGATTGAGAGAGAATACACTGGTATTTGCTGTAGATAATGAACACTGTACAGATTGAGAGAGAATACACTGGTAGTTGCTCTAGATAATGAACACTGTACAGATTGAGAGAGAATACACTGGTATTTGCTGTAGATAATGGACACTGTACAGATTGAGAGAGAATACACTGGTATTTGCTGCAGATAATGAACACTGTACAGATTGAGAATACACTGGTATTTGCTCTAGATAATGAACACTGTACAGATTGAGAGAGAATACACTGGTATTTGCTGTAGATAATGAACACTGTACAGATTGAGAGAGAATACACTGGTATTTGCTGCAGATAATGGACACTGATATTTGCTCTAGATAATGAATACTGTACAGATTGAGAGAGAACACACTGGTATTTGCTCTAGATTATGAATACTGAATAAACTCTTTGTCAGAACCTGCAAGTTTCAAAAGTTAAATTGTGTCTAACAAATTTATTTAATGTCATACATTTCACGGTACACAGCACCAGAAACATCTAATGCTGATAGAGGCACTTAAGGACTGTAGGAATTCGAGTTCAAGGAATTGTGGCGATCTAACCAATTGCCCTCCAAATACAATACTTATTGCAGACGTGATAGTTAACCAGCTAATAATACATGCTCGTTTTCCCATCGGATTTCACATTCTGAAATCATTGACATTACCAGACATTCCCACCGACATTTTTCATGATGTCGCCTCACGATCGATAAGTCCATGCATATACAAACTATACATCTGCCGGTGGCATCTTTGCACCAAGACAAAGGAGGTCTTAAAGCCACTTAGTCTTCTAAAGGAGTGCCTTTTTTCCCCAAGGACAATTTTAATACCGTATGTGTTAATCTACTTAACAGTAATACACCAAAACAAAATATAATATTTAAAGACCCTGAAATTTAACGAATTGGTATCACCTGGGCGGGCAAATTGTCATGGTGGGGTTTTTAAAAACATCTCTATGCCTGTAATTAATACATTAGTATGATAGAGTTTTGTAAGGAGTAGCTTTTCGGCGGACATCATCACACAAATATAATGAGGCGAGGACAAATTCATGCACAATATTTTGGGGTAGGCAAACCAAAATATATAATAACTTTGCAACCACTGAACATTGCCACTACAATGTTTACATGGAACATCTCTACAGACTGATGTATGATATGTACAAGTTAGTAAAATGCATATTGATTATGGATCTTCCATTAATATATTCAATACCATATTTCTGCTCAAAGACTGACTCCAAAAGGAAGAAGAAGAAGAAGAAGAAGGAATATTTTACTGTAGTGTCAGATGCTGTACATAAATCATGTAATATAAATATATGTATAAAGAGGTTAAAAAGTACAACATCTGGCCAAACGGCCAACAAGACACTCAAAACATTTAAAATTCTAAAATATTTAAAATCACATTGTGCTAACTTCTAAGTAAAACCTAATTTAATATGTGTTTATTATACAATATAATACTGATGCTAAATTTGATGGAGTTGTGCGGGTGTGCCAGGTGCCTATACAAAGGGGAGATGATCTTGATCACAATATATGGTTCTAACTCCGTCTGCAGGAGGTCTTCCACTTTATAGCGAGCCATTACAGGCACCAAAAACCTTTCGAAAGCTTCCTTAGATAAAGGGACGTCTGAATCCATACATTGATGTGCACATATAACAATTTTCTCAGCAGGAATTATAAATATTTTACAGAAATATTGGTCAAATTATTTTTATGAGCGAAGTACCTTTAATAAGGGAGCACTCGATTGGCTAACCTGCGTAACGTCGGTATGGTCTCCCCGCAGTCGTAATCAACGGCGGCTAGTAGACTTAGCGGTCCCGTGTGATTGGCCAAAATAACGTCTTCACCGAGATTTCCACATCAAGTCCATTCTGTATGGAACGAGTGTCAAAGTATAATTCAATAAAGAAAAAAATCATTTTCCAATATCAAATTTGTTTAAATGTTTCCCACTGACATTTGACATTGTAAGTGTGAGCAGTACATTCGTCAGTGTTAAACTAACAGAGTAGGTAACCGAGTAGTTCTGCTTATCGTACCATCTAGTACATTTCGTGACCTGGCTAGATGGCGAAGTGGTTAAGCTTTACGCCTGGCATGTGGCGGGTTCGCGTCCCCGTTTTGGTTCCATCTCAGATTAAGGTGTTTACGGATCATTCAGGAGGTGTAAGATAACTAAACCGACGCCTGTCTAATTAACCACTCACAACTGACTATTAACCCTTACTGTGGACAGACGGCTCAGATAACTGAGATATGTGCCCAAGACAGCATGCTTCAACGTTAAATGGAGATAACAGTTTTACATACTATCCGGATAGGTTCCACAAAAAGGTGTTTGTTTTTTTGTCGTTTTTTTTTAAAGTGCAAAACTTAATCCCTGTTGCTATATTTTGACGAAACTTAAATAACGTTTTTGTCTGAAACTGACGCCGATATTCGGGTTGGTTCGAAGAAATAATAAAAAAATTAAATAAAGTAAAGGTTTGTGAGAAAACACTGAATAAATTAAAATAACAGAAAAGAAATAGAAATAATCGATGGTTTAACAGTATTCATTATTGACATTTTATCTTTTCAGACAGCCCGAAAATTATAATAGTAACAACAAATAAATGATTCCGCACCATGTAATAAAGTTTCCTTAGTCAAATCGTTGCATCTGTATAATGTATTTGTGAACTTACTCAAATTTTTTTTATCAGCATCGACCGTTTATCAATTGCATTTTAATTGATTGAAAACTGTTTAAAGATGTTAAATTTTTTTGTCTTTGCTGGCTATAAAATTGGCATTCAAGGAAATACTAATTAGTGCTTTCAAAATAATGTCAACAATTACATGATGTAAATTAAATTCTGAAACAATCGTTTAGTTTCTTGAACATTAACATATGTACATTGTTTTTGTTCTTTTTGTTTCATTTTAGTTTTCGTTTTCAATTTTGAATTTGTTTTTGTTTTCTAGCAAGAAGCTATATTTTAGACGCAAACACCATATACTGTTGTAAGAGGATTAAATACATGTAAGGCTAGAGTCGTGACTTTGTTTGGCAACATGTTCGCTAATTGGGAAGCCACAGGCCGAGGCTTTAAATTTGAAAATGGTTTCCAGATGCTCGTGCCGGGAATATTAATAATGCCTTTATTTGAAGACAATGCACAGAAGACCCATGTTGCCACTAACTAAATGGCCACATCGCGATGGTAATGGACACCGGCGAACTCGGAAATAAAACCCAATTATCGGGCAATGACCAGGTCACTTGGCAGTTCAGAGCTGGTCTCAACATTGAGGTGACCCCTCTTAATGGAGTTCCTCTCCCTGTCAGTTAACGTAACACAGATCTCTCCAACAAGTACATGGTCGGTCACAGGGCCGTCCGTGTTGGCACGACAATACCGGCCTCGGCGGGGTACTCGTTAAGACAAAGGTCATTAAGACTGTTAGGTACTGGGTTCGCCTCCAAAACACAATTTTCAATTTACATAGATCCAACTAAAGAGCTCACGCTGACGTCATCTGTACACTCGGATGCGTCTGTCTCTTTCGTCTTCCGGCATCGGTATTGTAGTCGTTAAACGTTTGGACTGAAGGCTAGTAGGTACTGGGTTCGCATCCCGGTACCGGCTTCCACCTAGAGCGAGTTTAAGGACTCGTGATCAGTGGCTAAATGTAAAGCCATTATACCGACTTGTGTCTCACTAACCACTAACAACAAGCTACTAGCCCACTGTCCTGGCACTGTCTAGATAGCTGGGGTGTGTGCACATGACAGCGTGCTTGAACATAATATGATATAAGTACGAAAATAACTATAAAAGGTTAAAAGAAGTACGGCCATTAGTGCTAGCTACACAAACAATGACATGCAAATTCCAGCCGAATTATCTTCAATGGAAGCTATTATTATTTCCATATACACACATCCCGTAATGACTGTTGTTAGTGTTCGGCGAATGTTTTCTTCTAATTCTGTCTGATTTGCATTATTCAGTGTACACGAACGTGTCTGAAACTGTCGAATCGAACACATGAATAAACCAACAAATAACCCAGAATAGAACGCCACTGACCACTTAGAAACTGGTGTATATTTTGTCATCCATACATCTTTGTCAAAAATGTTTATATCTTCTTGTAGTTTAACGAAATTGCCATATCACAATTTAAAACCATGGTTTAATTTCTTATTGTTATTCCGATAAGACATAAAAGCTTTTATCGTGAGAGTTACCTGAGTTGGTAGAACGCTCGTCTGAGGTATTTGTTATTCGAATCTACTTGGCGAACCATTTAGGTTTCCCTCGTCCCTAATACCGCAGATCAGTTGGGGAAAATCTAGAGACACCATCGTTAGCTGCTATATAATTATCAAAATCAATGACGCTGATTTCCGAGATACTATTACGCATCTTTTGCTGTTTTACATATGATGCATTTCGAGCTAATACAAACACCTTAAAGCTTGGCGCACACTTACCGATTAACGCCGATTCGACTGTCAAGTCGGCAGTAGTCTGAAAATGTGCACTTCCACACACGAGACGAAGCGACTGTGTAATCTGGGCAAAATTGGAGATTAGACGAGACTGTCGCATCTTTGTCCTGCACACACCTACCGATAAACACCGACGCGACTATCGAATCTGCGTTAATCGGTAGGTGTGTGCCAAGCATTAGGTATGTTCTGACGGGCGTTAGGCAGGTTTTTGCGCCTAACCCGAGATGAACGTGATAATATTATGATATCAGTCCAATTGTTCGCGAGCACTCGGTCTCTTGAACACAACAACGGATAATCATAAAAACGCTGGATTTGCCCAAATTAATAATTAAAGCAAGAAGTTACAAACAATGCCATAGTCTTTCTGAACAGTGACAAAACGAAAATAGCCGAGGATATTTTACCATCCCAATAACTTGGGTCAGTGCCTTTAAGACAAAAAAGAATACAGCGTGTGTCCAAAGATTCTAATCAAAGAGCTGTAAATTTCAACGGATAGTACCCTAATGTTGAAAGAGGGCCAAGTACCTTTAATTTCCTCTCTTCAGCCCGGTTCCCGTCAGGAACGTAACAAGGCGTGCAAATTAACAGCTGACATTAAATCCTCGACGTACTACCCTCTCAATGCCTAGTCTTAACGTTCAAATACAAGAGAACCCATTACGAGGGAAGCGGACCGAACTTTAGAAAATATATCTGGGTCTTCACTCACGGGCATATTGCGACTAGCCTTTTAAACGTGCACGATCGTCTCCCGATCTTAGAGCATCATTAAACAAATTATAAACATATTTACAGTCTTATATATTATCATTTTCTAATACAAACACAATTCCAGTTTTAAAAAACTCAATCTTAAATATCATAATTTTCTAATACAAACACATTTGCAGTCTTAATAAACTCAATCTTATATATCAACATTTTCTAATACAAACACATTTGCAGTCTTAATAAACTCAATCTTATATATCAATTACAGTTTTAACAAACTCAGTCTCATATATAATCATTTTCTAATAGAAACACAATCATAGTTTTAAAAAAACCACTTTATTTTTGCTGTATACGTTTATGGTCAGTTGCCTCGATTCGGCAAACAAGAAAGAAATATTTGTTTAAAACACTTCAGTAAATCTTCAACTACGGCTATTTAGTGTCTAATTTTGGTTATCTCGACACTTGGTCGAGAAATGAATAAAGGATACCCGCTGTCACCTCGTAGGCTATTCGTACAAACACAGAAATAAAGGATTTCTTATATGTACTTTCCAACAGAGAGAACAATATATACCAATGCCTTTGACGTATCAGTATCGTGTGAAATTGGTTACAAGTGGACAGTATCAGAGTCCATCGATGGCGACCGATCCTGTGAGCCATCACACCTCCGGTGGATTCTCATGCACTGAGCTATACCCCGCCTTTATTACGACAATGAAATATTTCGCCATGTTTTAAAGACATGTTTACACTAAACAATAAATGTTTCCCGTCTTTTGAGAGTGAACAAATAATTAATATATCTTCTCAGGAGTATCTGTCCCCCTAGTATATAGAGGTACAACCGTACAAGACAGATATTCGTGGAACCACCACTATTGCCTTTAAATAGAATGTAGCTCAATGAGCGACAAAGCGACTGCCTAAGGTTGTAGGATCTACACTTTTCAACTGTGCACACTGATTATGTGTTTCAAAGGCCATGGAATATTCTTCATTGTCTGTTTTGACAAGGTATACGTTACTGTCAGAACCCGCTATGGCCCGGTGGTTACCAGTTCATCATCTACATTGTCTATCAGCATTAGTTCACGTCTAGCTAGATCCAACAATTGAAAGCAATGTGGTATTACTTTACAAAATAAACCCTATATAATAAACACTTCAGGTCCGTAGGAATGATATGTGACGTAGGGGACACACGTTAAAGAATAGGAGGTGGGGCAAACACATAGTTTGGTCTATATACACAGTGGGAGAAAACATGTAAATGTTTCAGACATCTGGTTGGACGCACAGTCCCGCCTCTGGTTACTACATGCTTCCACTTTTGCTTAAAGTGGCTTTGATAATATGTGACATTTGTCACAAGACAGCAGTGGTAAAGTTAATAACTCTCTAATTTGCAACATATATATGTAACTGCCGCAAATTTGCAGTCATTTCAATATATTACTACAACGATTTGTTGTTGTTGCAAAAAAAAATAAAAAATGCTGCAGTAATGACTTTTTGTTTACCGTAGAGGAGTAGAAGAGACAGTATAAACGAATCACTGAAACCAGGGCACTTTAAAAACTTTAAACTACCCTTTAATTAATATATGCAAGCAAACGAAACTCGGTGACAATATAAGTTTTAGAAGCATCACGAGGGGTATATGGCTTTTTACGTTCCCTCTGTGTGTTCTTTTACCCCGAGCCGAAGGCGAGGGGGTAAAAGAGCACACAGAGGGTACGTAAAAAGCCATATACCCCGAGAGATGCTTCTACAACAAATTTATCTTGCCGACATGTTAAATCATAAAGTCAAATAATCAAGATAACGCCAGACAATAATTGTTAACAATTTATTAACGGAGCCGTATCACGCGGACGCGAACGAAACCACTTACCAGTGACGAAAAATAGTTCCATTGATAAACGAGTTTTTAAATTCAAATGTTTGTAATACGAAATTGTCTATAACAGATGTTAATATACTAAAAAACAACACTTTTTTTTATCAGAAATGTATGTAGTAAAAAAACAAAAATATTAAAAAAACTACAAGAAACCCACAAACCTGTTGCTAATCTCGCATTAATACAATAACACCACGACCGTAATTAGGTGGCCGAGTTCAACATTGCAGCTTTTAAAAGTATTGAAATAGTGTATTTTATAGTAAAAATAAAAATAATTATGTATACTTGATTAATTATCAATGTTATTTATAATCTAATTATTGCTTTAGCATTAACTGGGGTGGCTGGAAACAGTTGGAAATTACAGAGAGAATTTGGTTCCGCCCACAGCGGTATAAGGGATTTGTCCAACGGCAAACAACCAATGAGATTAAAGAATTTTACATGAAGGCGAGATAATAGACTAATGTCCCGTGATATATTCCTTAATGACCAAACATCCTAACTTAATAGGATAGTATCATTTGATGATGCATTACAAGAACATCTGACTATGGAATGATATGTTTAAATAGCAAAGATAATGTTGATTTTATCGTCTATTTTATTTCTATTTCCAGTTTCAAGGGGTCAGGTCAAATAAAACGTGACTGGGCTTTTGATTAGGTCATGTTGTGGTAATAACAATGACAATGATATTACTGCACACAAAAGATATATTTATTATTTACTATTCTAAGTACTACAGCTGCAACGTTATTGTATTTACAGCAAATGTACTCGAACTTTTTAATTAAAGAAATAATATCACTGTAAAAGGCAAGCATCTGTTAAGCCGGTAACTTGTTGGGACAACGGACATGTAACAAGTATCACAAACATAACAAGTTTCAGCATCCGTAAACCTCAAGGGAAGGAATTTATCTTGAGATACTTGCGGCGCAGGATCGAACCACTGGGTGTTGTTTTGTTATAACCAGTGTACCACAACTAGTCAAAGGCCGTGGTATGTGCTTTCTTGTCTGTGGGAAGGTGCATATAAAAGATCCCTTGCTGTATTATAAAAAAATGTAGAGGGTTTCCTCTGATGACTAAATGTCAGAATTACTCAATGTGCTCTAGTGGTGTCGTTAAACAAAACAAACTTTAGCTTTAACCATAAACATGAGGTCGATCGAAATGGATGACAATCGAGTGCTGGACTGTGGTGTTTAAATATTTATCTTGTAAATGTAGATACATCAAAACAGATGTTATATGTTATGTACTGTAACAAGGGTACATTAATTGTGCTCATGTAGGATGTTTTTCACCCATTAAGTCTTTGTGTAAATAAAGTTAGTTTTAGTTCAGAATGCCCCCAACAGTCAAATTATTTTTTTCCCCGCAAATGTGTTCAATGCTGTATACATTACAACAGTTTGTGGTGTTTTTCTATGGACAACCATGTAAATATATACATTTTATTGTAGATGTTCGCTAAGTATGACTTCCATCGCAAATCTCCGGCCGTTTATTACAGGAAGTATTGTCGCAGACGCAATTTAACAGCCAATGAGAGTCGTTACAAATAATTCAATCAGAGTTATCCTTTCCTTGCTGTGACATGAAACCATACGTGGAGCTGATTTCTACAACATGTTTATGATGTTCCTAACTCCTACTTCACTTGAAATAATCATTAGATAGATTTTCTACGATTTCCTTTGAAAATAATGTTTACGAACTAAAAGTAGTTTTATTATTCGATTTCTGATTCCTGAACGGCCATTCGTACAACAACAATAAATTGTAATTCACAATTATGGAAAATAAATTAAAATTAAAGTTTATTTTGTTTAACGACACCACTGGAATACGTTGATTAATTAATCATCGGCTATTGGATGTCAACATTTGGTAATTCTGACTCGTCATCAGAGGAAATCCGCCACATTTTTTCTAATGCAGCAAGGGATCTTTTATATGCAATTTCCCACAGACAGGAAAGCACATACCACGGCCTTTGTCTAGCTGTGGTGCACTGGATGGAATGAGAAAAAAAAACGATCAGCTGAATGGATCCACCGACGTGGTTCGATCCTGCGACGCAAGCACCTCAAGCGAGCACTCAACCGACTGAGCTAAATCCCGACCACAAATTAAAAATAATAATAAAGAATAAAAACACTAAAAACAAAACAAAATAACAGAATATAATATATGATGTGATGTGGTGTGATGTGATGTGATGTGGTGTGGTGTGGTATGATGTGATGTGATGTGATGTGATGTGATGTGATGTGGTGTGGTGTGGTGTGGTGTGGTGTTGTGTGGTGCGATGCGATGTGATGTGGTGTGGTGTGGTGTGGTGTGGTGTGGTGTGGTGTGATATGTGATGTGATGTGATATGTGATGTGACATGTGAGATGTGATGTTATGTGATGTGACGTGACGTGACGTGGTACAATACAATATAATACAGTAAATGTAAATGAACAATCTCTCATCATCCTCAGTGGTGATGTTTTCTGGTTTAAGGCGAATAGGTGCTGGGTTCGAATTACGATACCAACTCCAACCCACGGTGCGTGCACGATTAGACTTAATAGATACCTCAGACCTTGGTCCATATCTAGTATATTACATGCTACGGTATGTACTACCCTGTCTCTAGGACAATCAACTAAAAGTTATTTTGCTGTCGATAGTCGGTGTTACATTTGAGTAACCCATTTTTCGTGCACGAATAGTCTTAATAGGTGCATGGATTCTGGAACCATATCTGGTAAGTCAAATCCTTTCTGTAGGGCAATCACATGAAGGTCCCTTTGATGATCATGGTAAGAGTAGCCAATGAGGCGACAGCAGGGTTTACTAGCACTAATCCATTTATGTTTGTCAGAATGAAGCACCCCCAGGGAGTTCTGAAACTAAAATATTTCTTCATCATCAATGGGTTTTTTTATATATATAAAATAAAGTAATAAAAAATAATCATCAAATACCAAGAAATACAATCTTTAAAAAAACAAAACAAATAAGCGCTATGGCCATGAAAACAGTGATTGGAGCTGTAGTAAACAGAGCAATATTGAACCAGGTTATCACGTCCCAAAAAAAAAAAAAAAAAAAAATTGAAAGTAAACAGCTGCGAACGATCAACACAACATACCAAAAATAACATTTGCATTATCGTGATCAAACGCGTATCTCCACAGAATAAAAAGGTCATTTTTGCAAAGTTCTTCATCTATACTCTTAGGACATTACATCTGTACACCGAATGTAGGAAGACTGCCACCAAGCCATCAAAACGTTTTATGGTAGACACCCAGAGACCATTTCACGATATGACGTATCACTGACTAAAACGATACTTGATGCAATACCCTATTTTGACCGTGTACATGACTTTTCATCTTTTTTGGTTTAACTCCTGTATATTTCAACTATGAACTTTATGGCTGTGTGTATTGCTCATGACGGGTGCAACCGGTGAGGCAAGATATGCTCACCTTTCGTGAACACCTGATATCATCACTGTTTTACAGTGATTCATGAGTTCATGCCATCACAGCTGTAGATATTCCATTCAGCTCTATCTTGTGAAAGTTAGGGTTTTCTAAGCTAGTCTAGAAGTGGCAGTCCTACGAGGGTGTAGTGGCGGTCCTCCCAAGGACGAACATCTGATAATGGATTATGGAAGCAATCACGACTTTGTCTAACATCCTGTCGACACTGCTTTGTACAAAGATACATTTTGAATGATCAGCGAATACGAATATTTTTCCGTTCAAATTAGTAAATCTAAAGCTGAACTAGACAGGGCATCCTAGTAGTGTATGGAAACATTTCTATAAAACAACCACACGAAATACAATCTAGTTGTTTGTAAAACCTTAAAACAGAATTTACAGCGGTTCCAGATTTGGTCACATTGAAAGGGAGGTGACAGACAATTCGTTTTATATATCCCCTCATACAAAATAAACATGATTTTTATTTAAACCATGTATGCATAAGGAAACAGATATAGCACACCCACCGTGTATAATAATAATAATAGTACACAGTGAAACTCCTCTAAAGCGAACACCCTCGGGACCAAATAAAAAGTCTGGTTTTAAGAGGTATCCAGTTTAAAGAGGTCCTCTTTTGTACATATATTTAAAAAGGGCCCTAGAAAAACGTCCGGTTTTGAGGGAATTCCGGTTTACAGTGGGTCCGGTTTTGAGAGGTTTCACTGTAATAGATGTGGCGCCCACCCTCTCCGCTCCCCCATGTACGTAATCACCTTTAGAACAGCCCTTACATAATGTTTGTTTCACACAGCAAACAATCGAACAAGTTCAAGTTCTTTATTGCGTTAAGTTTTGCAACTTATCAGTATTATAACAATGAAATACAATAGTATGTACAATAGTGCGGAACAATGGTGAAGAATGACATAAATGCATACACACATACCAATAAAAACAATCCATCTGTATCTATATATATATATATATACTACTCAAAAGAATTTAAGGGTCAGACGATATTTTCGACATTATTTTCTGAATGTCAATTATATTAGCTAGACCATAATGTCACGCATGGTATTGTTCCATTTTGACGAAAGTGGGTCTAAGCAACCCATAAATGAATTAAAATCCACTGTCATTGACACTGTCGACTAGTTCTAATGGCGAAAACATGCTTACATTTGCACGTAAATTAGGGCGAAAGCGAAAGGTCTGCTAAGTGCCCATAACTTGCTTTTTCACAAAGCGCTTCATTTGCACGCTTTGCATGTGTATTCCATGTTCCCAATGCTGAATTTCCATATAATTGGAGCTTGCGTTCGTGTACGGTGCACACTCCAAATTCGACAATGGTACGACGTCAACTGACTATCGAAGATCGAGGAAGGGCTATTGCTTGGCTTCAGGATGGCAATACGCAAAGAAATGTTGCTCTGAGACTTGGTGTCAGTCAGAGTGTCGTTGGCCGACTGACAACGGTACCAAGCAACGAATTCTGTTCGAAATCGTCTACGTTCGGGAAGACCCCGAAGCACTACAAATAGAGAGGACCGCTACATCACCAATATGGCTCTACGTCAACGCACAACCACTGCACGCCGATTACGTGACAATCTGCGGACTGCGACTGGAACTCGAGTGTCTGATCAAACCATACGCAATCGTCTGAGAGCCAATAATCTACGCTGCCGTCGCCAGGCTGTTCGACCACCACTCCTATCACGTCACAGAACGGCCAGACGTCACTGGTGCACGCTTCATCTGCGGTGGCAACGTGTTCAGTGGGGTCGAGTGATGTTCACTGATGAGTCCAGGTTTAGTCTCCAGTTCAACGACGGTCGAGTTCGTGTCTACAGACGTCCTGGGGAGCGCTTCGCTGACGTTAACGTTAGACAACGTCACCGGTTCGGTGGTGGCAGCGTCATGGTGTGGGGCGGCATCTCTATCCACCAAAGGACCCCCCTCTATGTGGTGGATGGCAATCTGAATGGAATCCGCTATCTGAATGAGATTATCTGGCCGTTGGTTCTCCCAGGCCTTCAGCAGATTGGCGGCGGGTCAGTTCTGCAGGATGACAATGCCAGGGTGGTAACGGACTTTCTCAGACAACAAGGTATCGCCAGGATGGATTGGCCAGCATATTCGTCTGACTTGGCCCCAATAGAGAACGCCTGGGACGAATTAGGCAGGAGAGTTCGGGATAACCATGCCCCTCCGGCCAACCTTCATAATCTGGGTCAACTTCTTATGACAGAGTGGCAGGCCATTCCCCAAGAATTCTTCAGATGTCTGATCAACAGCATGAGGCAATGATGTGTCGAGTGTATTCGCGCCAGGGGTGGATTCACACACTATTAAACGAATGTTCTAATGTGTAAAATCCATGTTTGACAACCTTCAACTTTGACAGCATGTCATGTGACTTTCTTGTATACAGTGACGTTTATTTGTGGTTTTTTGTAAATATGGAACAATAAATAAAACATTTGGTGTAGTTTACATCATCAATCTAATACACTCTGAAACTTATTTGGTTATAAATTTTTGACCCTTAAATTCTTTTGAGTAGTATATATGTATATAAACAATCATCAATATGGGTCACACAAATATAGATGTATTAAGTTGTTTGTAGTAATACCTAATTTTAGGTTCCCCAGTACGATGTGACAGAAATTGAGAAAAAAATCATTTGTAATTGCTATTCAGCGTATCTAGGCTAGCACTCTCGAGAACTCATTGCAATATATGATGCACTTGTGTCCTCGCTTTACATGGAAACATTTTCAAGCAATTATTACACACGTCAAGAAGAACCGGGACTAATAAAATTGTTAGTTTAATCAGGTGTGAGTGTAGTCCCCAAACCATGGAATAATTATGGCAATTCGCCTCCAGAATGTCAGTTATTGACAAAAACGCCCAAAAGCATTATCACATCTCCGTCACACGGTCTAGAAAAAGTTAATTGAATACTAAATGCAATTTTACTGTGCTAAATGTGCTACATACAGTTAAAACTGATAGACATTCAATGTGGGGCGCGTGCCATGAAATTCATGGGGTTTGTGTTTTGATTTGTAGTTTTTTCTTTTTCTTCTTCTTTTAAAAAGGTATCAATTAATAGATAATATTTTTATGCATATTTTATTATAAAGCACGTTTAAACAGTCTTGCTTACTAAGTCGGCTTAAATTAAACAACATTCTAATTAAAAAAACGTTATCACACAGAAAAAGGCGAAACACGAAAACATCGTAGTAGAATATAAATACATTCATGTTTTTTAATATATAGGGTCTCTCGCCAACAGTAATCTTCAAGATTATAACTCTTCAGTTTTAACATAGATGTATGTTTGAACTATATGCAGTGTGGAATAAGTTAACATTAAACATAGACATTTCACAGTTTACCCATCATTTGATTTGACTATACAGTGAAACCTCTCAAAATCGGACCCTCTGTAAACCGGAATTCCCTCAAAACCGAACGTTTTACAGTCCATTTTTAAACCAGGACAGAACATAACCGCTCTAAACCGGATCCCTCTTAAAACCGGACGTTTGTCTTGGTCCTAAAGGTGTCCGGTTTAGAAGTGTTTCACTGTATTATGCGTTTTAACTTTTGTCTCTGAGGTTAATAGGGTATGTTTTAAATATGGCGGTAGCAGTAGAAACTATAATATAACCAAATAGTATTGTACCTGAAACAGATTTTAAAACGCGTTCCTCTTATACACCATTCTTTGGAGTGAATACAAGAACTGACAACCGAAATCAAATGAAAATTCAAAATGTCCTAAATTTACCAACTAAGTTACCAGGTTATGGACTGTCTTTGCAAAGTACCCACCCACACCTGCGTTATCTCTTAGAAGAAAAAGTCTGTAAAACATCTAAAACAATCTTTCAGCAGAAGAACAAATCACAAATTGTGTTATTCCTGGATTTGTCCTTAGCCCAAGACACTCGTGCGTCATTACTTTCCGTCCACCAGAACCATCTGGTTAACATCACTAAACTCTGCTGCCTGTTAATCGGTTTATTCTCCACATACATAAATCTCGATTTATTCCACTTTCTGTTATTTCATATGACAAGATCGATACACATAATTGAAATTCAAATTATATTTCTCGATCCTCTTGTGTTTTCACTTGGCCGGGTGAGGCAGAGTTTAGTGGATAATGGCCATAAAATCACAACATGTGCATGTTTAATTGAATGTAAACTTTGTGGTTGTCGTGATCAAAGATATTTAAGTTTTCTTTGTTATCTTTTACATTCTTTATTGTTCTTCTGTTAATCGATACCGTATTCCATATTCTATCAGTGCTCTGTTTCATCTTTGCAATTACATTAAAGATATACACACAGATGCACGAAACAGATTGATGGTCATATAAGCAGGAAAGGAAAAGCAATGTACAGATTCAGTCAAACCTGTGTTTGACTGTCACATGGCACGCAAAATCAGTGCAGTAAACTTGAAGAGTACTTACATTTTTAAATGTATGTACTGTGTCGGCGTTTTTTGCCTGTGCATCGCTTTGTTCCCAGGTGCATTTCATTAATTACCATACTAAACACTGTGAATCTCTTTGTTTCGAACCGAGTGTTTGATGGTATTGATCTTATTTCGACATTCATTGTTGTTGATGTCCCAGTTTGGTGTGAGATTAAAGTCAAATGTTATGGGTATTCAAAGGCAGCAATACTATATCAGTACACAGTATCAAATCTAAAGCCCGGTTTTCATAAAATCTGTATCAAACGCAGATCAAAGCTAACAGACTATTACAGATCGACGAAGACAAAGACCGTCTGAAAATGCGTTCCCATAAAAGAAATACTTCCTCTCAAGATTAACTGTTGAATATTGATGTTGTTCATCACTTAATGTTTGCATTTTCCGTAGTTTGACACCCAGTAACCAATGCAATTTTCGCGCTGGGGTGTCGTTAAATATTAATGCATTCATTCATTCATTCCTTTGAAGATGACTGCTACTTCCACGACTGGTGGAAATCGTAACTTTCACAATTCAAAGTTCAGATGATGTTTTCACAGTTGTGATGACATGAACTGGCGAATCACTATAAATATGATGGTACCAAATTTCAAACTGAGCATATTCTGCCCACTGGTGGTATGAGCATAGCTTGTAATTGGCAAGTCTGTGTTGTCTTGTTACCGATAAAAATGACGTACACGATTTTCACCCAAAAGATGACAATGGGGTATCGCCTCAAAACGTGTTCTCTTGCCAGATGAGAAATCAGTCAATACAAACTGGTTTGTGTAACATTAGATGGTGGAGATACCTTTAACTATGTTGGGAACTGGTTACAATTCTATCACTGAACATCGATTATAATCGACTTGCCACAGCCAATCACTGCGTGTGCTGTAACCTCACCGTGGTGCAGGGGTGTAACATTCTCTTTAAGAATGGCCAATACAGCACAAATTGAAATTTTGAGTATCTTTGCGCAGTTCTTTACACTGTTTTTATTTAAATCTTGAATTTTTATATTGATGTTGATCATCACCTTATTTGTTTGCATTACCATAGTTTGACACCCAATAGCCGATGTATTTTTCGTGCTGGGGTGTCGTTAAACATTCATTCATTCATTCATTCATGCACCAGCCGATGTAATTTCAATTATACAATCAGTTAGAATTAAAGTAAAGTAAAGTTTGTTTTATTTAACGACGCCACTAGAGCACACTGATTTTTTATCTTATCATCGGCTATTGGATGTCAGACATATGGTCATTCTGACACTGGTTTTTTTTAGAGGAAACCCGCCGTCGCCACATAGGCTACTCTTTTACGACAGGCAGCAAGGGGTATTTTATTTGCGCTTCCCACAGGCAGGATAGCACAAACCATGGCCTTTGTTGAACCAGTTATGGATCACTGGTCGGTGCAAGTGGTTTACACCTACCCATTGAGCTTTACGGAGCACTCACTCAGGGTTTGGAGTCGATATCTGGATTAAAAATCCCATGCCTCGACTGGGATCCGAACCCAGTACCTACCAGCCTGTAGACCGATGGCCTAACAACGACGCCACCGAGGCCGGTCAGCTAGAATTATGCCAACTTAGAAGGATTTGAATTAGTAGAACCATGCACTTGTTGTCGTGTTCACATAGACATACCTACATGTCATCAATATTTCCTTTAAAAAAAATTTCATTGTCTATTTTCTTTATGTTCACAAAACTCAATACATTTACATCAATTCCAATATTTAAACTGCAGGAACAATTACAGATAATATGTTCAACGACAATCGATCATGAACTTCATAATCGATGATCACATATGTAGACTTAAACCTATCAATTATCGATTATAATCGATCATTTGAACATCACAAATCTTAAAGCAGGTGAAGGATTAACGAAGATCGGCTTGAAGAAGCGTCATTGAAGAATAGCGTTTTCGCGTGTTTTGTTACAAATTAATTCTTACATATAGAACATTATCATGAATCCTTCCCCCATAATAGTACTTGCTGATAAAGCCAACGATGGATTTTCTAAATAAAACTAATTAACGTTGTGTTGTTCTGTGTCAGCAACGATTTAGATAGCAAAGGTGAGGCACCATTTACAGCTGAAAAAGAAAATTGTCATTTGACTTGTTATTTGTTATACCACATGTACTTATGCAATTTCTCGTACTATGCAGTATAATAAAAAAAACATAACGTGTGTCAATTGTCTTGTTATTTGCTATACCACATACACTTGTGGCACTTGTTATAACATGAAATATAATAATGATAAACAGTAAAGTTTGTGTCTAAACCACGGACTATTCTCAGCATTTCATCAATACGTTATTAATATGACCGAGAAAAGACGTAAAAAAGACTAGTACTGTATTTAAAAGCCGGACTAAAACGTAGTGCAATAAGCGATATTGACGATAGCGAAACACTCTCGACTAATTACATGGTACACCAGTCTATGGCTCGTGTAATGATATACCGAATAAAGTGGACAGGTCCGAGTTGAAAGAAGCTGCGAAGTATCGATTGTTTTCACCGTCCCCTAGCACGCGCGTTCAGAACTCTTTTGTACGAAGAAAACAAGGAAGTGAGAGACCGCCAATCTTATTGAGTGTTGCACGTCTGTATAACAATGTACCAAGTCGATCGATGGGTGGTGTTTATCCTTCATCGAGAACACGGAAATGATTTGTGTATAGAAAAACAAAATCGTTGGTCTGTCAACACATACCTTTAACGTTCTATTAAAGCTGTAGTTTCGCCTACTCATCCGTTCACCAAATTATGCAAACTACAAACACAGTCACAGATTTATTAATAAACTTGTGTATTTTCATTACCTTGATACAATAAACAAAAGGAAAGAAATGTTTTATTTAAAACTCAATAACATTTTATTTACGGCTATATCTAGATGACCATACATAAATGTGTGTGTGTGTGTGTGTGTGTGGTGTGTGTCTGTGTGTGTGTGTGTGTGTGTGTGTATTTAGTGTGTGTTGTGTGTGTGTTGTGTGTGTGTATGTATGTGTGTGTATGTGTGTGTCTCTGTGTCTGTATGTCTGTGGTGTATGTGGTGTGTATGTGTGCCGATCTGTGTGATGTGTCTCTCTGTGTGTGTGTTGTGTGTGTGTATGTGTGTGTGTGGTGTGTCTGTGTGTGTCTCTGTGTGTGCGCGCATGTGGTATGTGTATAGTGTGTGTGCGTGTGTGTCTGTCTGTGTGTGGCGTGTGTGGTGTGTGTGTGTATGTGTGTGTGTGTGGTGTGTCTGTGCGGTGTGGTGTGTGTGTGGTGTGTGTGGCGTCTGTGTGTGTCTGTCTGTGTGTGGTGTGTATATCTGTGTGTGGTGTATATGTGTGTCTGTCTGTGTGTGGTGTGCATGTGTGTGTGTATGTGTGTATGTGTATGTGTGTGGTGTGTGTGTGTCTCTGTCTGTGTGTGGTGTGTGTGGTGTGTATGCGTGTGTATGTATGTGTGTCTGTCTGTTGTGGTGTATGTGTGTGCATGTCTGTGTGTGATGTGTGCGTGCGTGTGTCTGTGTATATGTGTGTGTCTGTCTGTTTGTGGTGTGTATTGTATGTGTGTGTGTGGTGTCTGTCTGTGTGTGGTGTGTATTGTATGTGTGTGTGTGTGTGTGTGGTGTCTATCTGTGTGGTGTGTGTGTGTATGTGTGTGGTGTATGTGTCTGTCTGTGTGTGGTGTGTGTGTGTGTGGTGTGTGTGTATGGATGGATGGATTGATCGATGGATGGATAGTTAGACAGATAGATTATAAGACTCCATCATATGCGGTAATGTGGGATAAAAAAAAGTACACCCGAGGTGGTCGAAATTTTCACCACCGAGGGTGTACTTTTTCTATCCCACATGACCACATATGATGGAGTATTTTTCTCTCATTCATTCGGTAAATAGACCATTATTTTACACGAACAAACAAAGATGGCTGAGAAAGTAACTTTTTTATTTGACCATTTTATCATAAATAAACTACACTATCCTATTTCCCGTGTTCGCTTCATGTATTCATTAACACTACAAATTAACAAGATATATATAGCTTTTATAATGAAGGTTTTAATAACAAAACATTAATTTAAATGATCTCGCATCACCATATCGCATTAATATGACGTTATATATTACCAACAACGTCATGTTAAACGCAAACGTGGGCTAGCTGTGTCTTATATACATAAGGATGAGAAAAAGAGTGATAGAGTGAAAGAGAAAAAGAGTGAGAGATAGTGAAAGAGAGAGGGAAGAAAGGAGAGTGAGAGAAGGAGACAGGTGGGAGGGACACACACACACACACACACAAACACAAACACACACAAACACACACACACACACACACACACACATCTCAGCCAGTATTAGTACAGAAGGAAGGGTCCATTACAAGGCTTCACGATGTTTGCGCGGTGTTAACGACCGAATGAGGGGATATGATGAATGGTGTGCGGTTAATGCCCTTGTTGTCGAGTTTGGTGTTAATCGAAATTAACGATCGCATTAGTTCCGTAAATTGTTTTATAAAACACGAGATATCTTTACAGCCGAGATAAACGCATTTTCCTTTGTATTTGTTTATGAAATGGGAGGAATGGGAGTAGGTGTACAATTGTCTTGCATACCAGTCAGATTCGGATTAATAACACTTACATTTTCTCAAATGTTAATCATTATTATATTGTTAACCGCAGTCAACAGTATTGAGCCCAACACAATCAAACCTGCTCAATCTGTTGAGCGATTTCATGAGGTGCTTTAGTCGCAGGATCGAAATCATGGATAAGCCCATCCAGTGCTCCACGAGTTGTATATCAAAGGTCGTGGTATGTGCTTCCTGTCTGTGGGAAAATGCATACAAAAAAAGATCCCTTCCTGCTAATGGAAAAATGTAGCGGGATTCCCCTGAAGATTACGAGCCAAAATGACCAAATACATATACATGCAATAACTAATGATTCTAATGATTATTAAATAAATGTGCTCTAGTGGTGTCGCTAAACCAAATAAACCAACAAACCATTTGTAACAGCCAGTGAGATCTCTACGAGAGGCCACTTTTACTATTACTCCAAACCACCTACTACTGTAATAATTACCCTTTTTAAGTAGTCCCCTGTCGTTGTAGGCCACGTTTTGACACCCATTTAGATGGCTGCGTAATTATATCTAACTCAAGAATTTGATGCAGAAATCAATACAATTCCTATCGGGTGTATTTCCATTTTAAAACCAAATATTAGACTTTGTAGCAGGAGACAACATCACAAGAATTCTTCCAGAAACTCCAAGGTGGCCAGGCTTGAGTTGCTCGAGTCAGCAGAGCCTGTCAATATATCGCTAATTCCTGACAGATCGTAAAGAGCGATATGGTAGGAGACAATCAATATTTTCATTAATCTATCAGCGATTTTTACTCCGACAACATTGTTGTGAACACGCGCGTCTAGACTTTCTCCAGGGAGGATCTTAAAAACATCTCTTCGTTGACAAAAATCACTGCAAGACGGGGGCGTGCAACAGTGTCGCCATGCAGGTGAGCGTCCTCCCTTAATTTGTTACATCATGATTACTGTCTGGTCATATCGTCTGTTGCGTCATGGTCACAGTCTTGAATCGTCTGTTATCGTATCGTCTATTGCGTTATGATTACTGTCTTGTATCGCCTGTTGCGTCATGACTACCGTCTTGTCGCATCATCTGTTGCGTCAAGATTACTGTCTGGACATATCGTCTTTTTCGTCATGGTTACTGTCTTGTATCGTCTGTTGTGTTATGATTACTGTCTTGTATCGTCTGTTACGTTATGATTACTGTCTTGTATCGTCTGTTGCGTCAAGATTACTGCCTGGTCATATCATATGTTGCGTCACGATTACTGTCTTGTATCGTCTGTTGCGTCATGATTACTGTCCTGTATCCTATGTTGCGTCTTGATTACTGCCTGGTCGTATTGTCTGTTGTGTCATGATTACTGTCTGTCCATATAGTCTGTTACGTCACGATTACAGTATTGTATAGTCTGTTGCGTCATAATTACTGTCTTGTATCGTCTGTTGTTATGATTACTGTCTTGTAGTATTTTCTGTTGCCTTATGATTACTGTTTTAGTATCGTCTGTTGCGTCATGATTACTGTCTTGTGTCACAAATTAAGTTATAATTGTACGAGAAGATTTATCAGTTGTCAATTTGCTTCATCATCATTAATTTTGTCTCATCTTGTCTGTGTTTTATCCAAAACTTGTCTGAAGTACCTGTTTAAGCCAGATTGTGTTCCGTCTTGTGCATGTTTTATCCACGTTTTATCCAAGTGTTAGGTACCTGTTTTAAACAGACGTTGTTTGGTCGTATACCCGTTGTGTCCGTATTTTGTCTTTGTCTTGTACCTGTTTTAAACAGACGTTGTTTGGTCGTATACCCGTTGTGTCCGTATTTTGTCTTTGTCTTGTACCTGTTTTAAACAGACGTTTTTGGTCGTATACCCGTTGTGTCCGTATTTTGTCTTTGTCTTGTACCTGTTTTAAACAGACGTTTTTGGTCGTATACCCGTTGTGTCCGTATTTTGTCTTTGTCTTGTACCTGTTTCAAACAGACGTTGTTTGGTCGTATACCCGTTGTGTCCGTATTTTGTCTTTGTCTTGTACCTGTTTTGTCCAAACATTGTCTTGTGTTATTTCCGTTAAATCCAAGTTTTGTTTTATGTTGTGGCTGCCTTGTCAAACTCACGTCTTGTCCAGGACTCGGCTCCCCCGTCACACGTTTCGTATTGTTTCCTCTCGTCTCGTCTTCTATTGAGTACAAAACGGTCAGAATGCTATTAAAATATTCTGTTTTTACTCTGGCTACAGATTTTCGAAAGTATCTTTGCGCTACGATTCGTTTAACCGTCAAAACGATGCATGCCATAGCCTACGACGGTTTTACGATATCGTAGCGCTAAGATAGCATTGAAAATCTGGGCACTGGGTCCGTTCACCCAAAATAAAATAATCGTATGACAGCTTATTTCGTCACTACCTTGTTACGTCATTGCTATAATCACTTCCCTTCGTTCACTCCATTTGCGTTACTCGCGTTGCATCTACATTGGTTTGACATTAACCTGTTTTATCGATATCACAAAAATGTCAGATCAGGAAGGACCGCAGTTCATTTTGTGTCAGTTAACCAATTTGATGAAAATGCTTAGATGACTTAACGGTGTTATCGTTTATATTTCATCGTGGTATAGTCTAATGCCGTTGAGTAACGGCCTGGGTATGAATAATGAATGAATGAATGAATGAATGAATGAATGTTTAACGACACCCCAGCACGAAAAATACATCGGCTATTGGGTGTCAAACTATGGTAATGCAAACAAACAAAGTGATGATCAACATCAATATAAAAATTCAAGATTTAAATAAAAACAGTGTAAAGAACTGTGCAAAAATATAAATATCACAGATAGATACTGACTTTTACTCAAAATTTCAATTTTGTGCTGTACTGGCCATTCTCAAAGAGAATGTTACACCCCTGCACCATGGTGAGGTTACAGCACGCGCAGGGGGGAGGGGGTATGAATAAAGGTCGGTTCTGTTTTAGTAACAGTTTCGTGTCACTGTAATTTTCTATGTGTAAACCGAATGACATTAGGGGACACATTTACAAAAGCCGATCATTGCGCGTTTTATTTTAAACACAATTAGAGATGCCATCTCCAAGTTACACAATGGCGGTCCCCCGCTACAATTATTTATTAATTTTCGCTTTGAAATGTAATATTATACGTTGAGCTACATACCCATAACAAATACAACTATATAATTTAAGTTACTAGTAGAAACATATTTTATATTGGAAAATATTTACTGGAGGACCGATGGAATTCGGCGCGTTCATTTGAGGCAAACACTAACGCTATGGCGTAACGCTATGCTAGGCTGATGCTGCAAACAAGCTGCAAACAATATGTAGATCTTTATTACAACTGAATGTAAAAATAGCGAAATATGGCACTTATGGCTTTGATATATATATAGCAAAGCCATAAGTGCCATATTTCGCTATTTTTACATCCAGTTGTAATAAATATCTACATATTAATATATATATATATCGAGGTTATTACCAGAGTGTTTTTCGGTATCGTCAATATCATATATTAGGAATAAAAATTGTATTAAAAAGATAAAAGATAAAACTTTATTGCCTATAAACATTCCATATACGGAACTGGATGCAAAACATATGCATAAACAAGAAACAAACAAAATGACTAAATAAGGACTAATTATGGGCAATACATGTATAATCGTGAACAAATTTGCAACCGCACCAGCACAGGCTGTATTTTGGTTTTGCATAATATATGTAAATTTTTCTTCCATACTCATACTTGTAAATAGGTAATTATGGAAAGTTAGATGCATATAATTTGACACGGTGACTATTATATTTCTTACATATTGTGATATGATGGTATTCATCTTCAATTACATTGCAGTGGTCACATAAACGTTCTTCCACTGGAGTGAAGGGTTTTGTATGGCGCCCAGTCTCTACTTTTAATTTGTGGTCACTGAGACGTAATTTAGTAAAAGCTTTACGGTGTTCTGGATGTATACAGTGTAATAAATATGGCTCTAGTTGAATATTGTGTCTATATAATTTGTACGTTCGCATCTTATTACTGGATCCATCTCTTTTGGCTGGAGCTATAAGGTTTTCTTTTAAAATATTGTAATACTTAGTTTTAATTATATTTATAAGATGAATGGGATAATTGACAGTGCTTCGTTTTTGATTCAACTCACCAATGTAATAATATAATTTGTGAAGCCAACCAATATTTTTCTTTTCAAGGCTTGTGCATTCAGAGAAAGCATGTTGTAAAATAATGTTGTCCGTAGTTTGCATATGGGAGTAAAAATGTAACCACAGACAACAGGAGTGGGTACAAACCTAGCTCAGCTCTAGAGGCCCAATTATGGGTTATGGGTTTGGCGAGCATAATACATATTTTGTTTATTCCTAATATATGATACTGACGATACCGAAACACACGAGGGTAATAATGTCTTTATTATATAATCTGAAGCTTAATACAACGTGTTTTTTAATTCCAGTCCGCCATTATTCAAATGACGTAAGAATATGTGTATTTTTGAATGGAAATGACGTCAAACTCGAATGACGTCAGTTTGGATGTCCCTACATCAAAATAAACTAGTGCGTAACGTTTTTTGTTTTCCGAACGCTGGACAGCTTTCTAACAACAGGGGGCTTAAAATCATTAAATTGTTGATCTGGGACATGTGAGGTCATGTGTAATTGATCTTCTCCATTTTAAGTCCATTTCTACGAGTCATGTGGACCCGATATCGGTAATGTTAAGGAATAAACAAAACGACTTAGTAAAATTAATGGTTATAGGGGTTTGTAAAGTTTTGTATTTAGATACTTACTTGTCTGACCTTTATTGTCAATGAAAATTGCGCGAACCATGCACGAGAAAACAAACTGAACGGAGTTACAAGTATAACGCAGTTAGGGACGTTGACGATACATAATATTCTCACTGGGTAAAAATTAAAGAAGGGCGTCTGCCCTCCACCTATAACCCCCCAAAAAACAGAAGAGAAAAAGAAAACAAAATGGATGGGGAAACATGGTTACCGTATAGGCTAGCCATAGTACTCTGACGTCAGAGTACTCGGGTTACGAGTAGGCCTATCACTGTGCGTTGGTCGATTTTGCCAAAAGACCTACCCCTTATTTTAATAGTATTATTTTAATAAAGATTTCAAGATATCTAAAAAATAATAAAGCTTTTTTTTTTTTAAATGTGATTCCCTAAATTGGCATGACATTCCTATGCTCTTTTTATTTCTTCATCGAATGAATCGATCGCATTGATATTGCCAGGTGATAAAAGGTATCTCATCGTTTTTGTAAAGGCGGCGTATATATAATTTGGCATCCAAGATAAATGCTTTTAATGATGAACTCTACCACTTATGTTGTTTTTATAAGCGATGATAGCCCCCCCCCCCCCCCCAATGAAAAGTTTGTAATACTTTATAAAGAATAGCCGAATAAACAAATGACAGTAATTAAGAATTATCAGTTACGACCAACTACATCTGCAATTGAAAACAAAATATCAGACGAGAATTAGTGGCCATAAAAGACAGATTGACCGTTCTGATCACAAATTTGACGCCAAATAAGTGGTTTTCCAGTCGGAGATTGCCGAAACGATAAACATAAAGTGTTTTTATTGCTCAAATAAAATATAACTTTAATGGTGTGTGTGACGGGACATGCTCTTAATTTTGTTTTCGCCTGTGGCGATATTAATTGTTTTAGAGGGCCGTGTGCAGTTCTCAATACACACCCAGTCCAGGTGCGGAGGCCATGTGGCCAGTAGTTACGTAATACCTCCGCGCGACCATGGAATCTCTAGCGAACTGGCGACAGTAAGTCTGACGATCTAAGAAAAATATGCCGGCGTGGTCGCTGTGGAAATATCACTTGATAGGGGGAGGACCGCGATGTACCCCCAGGCGATATTTGGGTTTTATGATAAATAGCTAGGGTTTTAGAGATATCAGGGAGAAACATAGGAAGGCTTCCAGGGATCGCTGTCCGTCCGGACTGGTAATTATATATTTTCTGCTCTGTGTATAACCTTGATGTGATTGATGTGACTTTAAATATTTTAATACTGTATTATACCAATATTATTTAGACGGTGCTGCCGGTCATCTGACGCAGTAAACTGTAGGCTCACTGTCTAAATAATTATTAAAGCTTAGCCAGTCATCCTAGAGGACCTAGGTAAACTGTAGGTTATTGTCTTTATTGTGATAGGTACCAGTATTAAGTCTGTATTACTAGGTTATTGAATGAATAGTTAAGGGTTAATTAAAAATTAACCAGTTAGGAATAGAGTTGTAATTCCTTAATTAATTAAGTTCCCCTGGAAGCGTTTCTCAATTATCACACGTTACTGAATGAGTAGTAAGGGTTAATTAAAAATTAAAAATTAACCAGTTAGGAATAGAGTTGTAATTCCTTTATTAATTAAGTTCCCCTGGAAGCGTTTCTCAATTATCACACGTTACTGAATGAGTAGTAAGGGTTAATTAAAAATTAACCAGTTAGGAATAGAGTTGTAATTCCTTTATTAATTAAGTTCCCCTGGAAGCGTTTTTCAATTATCACACGTGTGGGTGTTGTGTCACGGTGAAGTGATTACAATAGTGTGTAAACTAGACACCTAGAGATTAACTAATTAAGTGATCAGTTCTGGGTTGTTATTATTTGTTGTTGTTAATTAACTACTGCGGCAGTACATTGGTCTGCGTAGTAGTAATACAGATTCCAAAGTGTATAGTGTTTTTGTTGTGTTTTCTAGTGAACTAAACGTGCTATATTACATATACTTTATATATATATATCTTATCTCTGATCATACCTAGACGAGCCACACGTGGGTATAACTGCCCGTTACAGAGAGATCTAATAGATATACAGTTAGGAGAGATATTGGGATAATCGTGTTTCATTCAGTTACGGGTATTATAGGATCCCCGTGACAGTGTGTATCAAACATACAAATGAATACTGGTATGGGACACAACAGAGGCTGTTAAAATAGTGTTAAATTACGTTATGGTAACTATCGTAAGCTACTGAAGATTTTCCCACACTGCGGCTTAATTTCTTTGATGTCGAGTGTGCAGACTGATCGATTTTTTTTCAGTGTGTGAAAACAAAGTGTGCAATATCAAATAGCGGAGCTGGTTGCTGTAGGATACGGGAAAATATAGAGGGGTGGAGTAAAATAAAGAGGGTGGCAAAATACGAAAACGGGGCGGAAAATGCAATAGAGGGCCGGACGTCCTGCTTAAATGGAACTGCGAAAACAACAACTACCTGTATAAAACCACTCGACCCTTTGTCCGCCCCAAGTACCAGGATACAACATGCCATCTACCAACCGAAGAATGAAACGATATTGTTAGTACGACACCAACAAAATATGAAATTACTCTACGGTGGATAGAGGAATCTGAATAAAGTGGAGTGGGGTGCAATATGTAACAGAAATTTGAAAAAAGGGTGCGAAATGTTGTAGTTCGCTAAATTTCATATCTGTCACTAATTAATATTACATTCATGTTTGGGATCTGCAGATTTATTTAACAAAAAAAAAAGAACAAAACCTCGCTTTAATTATTTTTTTTTTAAATCAGAATATATAACATAAAATACTGGGTAAACAGAAAATTAAAAAAGTACCGATTCCAAATCAACTGATTTCGTTGAAATTGGGCGGGAAGTAAGGTAATAACGTTGAAATTTAATTTTGACGTCGTCTGCTTTGATGTTGAAAAAGTGACGTCATTAATGCTGTATTTTTACAAAATGTAATTAAGATACAACCCAAATACCCGAGATTTAGTTTGTTAAGGTTATTACCTGTTATTTACCAAAACATAAGCTAAGTTGTAGGTTTTCCCATGTGACGGCTCATATATATATACATACATAGATATTAACGCACTGGCGCAGAGGATAATTAAATCCTTTCTGGCCTCACAAATTGTCTCATGCCGTTACTGGGACTCGAACCCGTGGCACCGAATCGCCCGCAAACTGCAAGACTAACCACGATGCGCTCTGAGCTATTGAGGCATCCATAAAAAGGATGCTCTTTAACTCAACCACATGCATGGGGCCTACAATCTACGCGGTCGATCCCGCTTACGTGCTTGAAACAGTGGGCAAACCTGGCACTGGCTAGTATGTATTGATGTATGAATTGTATGTATGTCGAGGTTGACTGCTACATACATAGACATCAACGCACTGCCCCCCCCCCCGAAACCCCCCCCCCCCCCCCCCCCAACAATTTGTTAGAATAAATAAATGAATGAATGAATGAACAAATTGATTTTAACAGCACCCCAACACTAAAATATACCTCGGCTATTGGGTGTAAAAAGTAACTATAATTTGTTGGATAACAATTACGAACTACACTTTTAACAAAATTCTTTAAATGATGAATTCCATACATACAATAGGTTTAAATACCCAAAACACCTCATTCTTAAAATTAATGAAGACGGGTAGACTTTCGTTGCTCCCGTATGTTTCGAGATAAATGGTTGACTTCCAAAGTTCCATACCAAAAATATATCAATTTCACTGGCACCCGCACATGTTTAAAAACTGAAACTAGTTCAAATCAAATTACACGAACTTAATTAATTTACTCGGCAGATGAAAGAACGCTGTCAAATATACCGTTACATTAATACATTATTTGTATTCCTAATATATGATATTGACGATACCGAAACACACGAGGGTAATAATCTCTTTATCAATATAATCTCAAGCGTAATACAACGCGTTTTTGTAAACTGTACACGCAACTTTAATTCCAGTCCGTCATTACTAGATATTCAAATGACGTAAGTATATGTGGCGCGGTGTCTTTTTGAATGGAAATGACGTCAAACTCGAATTACGTCATTTTGGATGTCCTTACATCAAAATAAATTAGTGCATAACGTTTTTTGTTTTTTTGAACGCTAGACAGTTTTCAGTATAAAATTGCTATTGAAATGTTTTTATTTGATGACTATGAATGCATACATCAACTATGGAGTGTCACCCTAGAACGTTTGCTTAAATGTCAATAAACAAAGTGCAGTGACCTCGATTAATTTACATCTAATTTGCAAAGTTATCAAATTCTTAAAGTATGTGATCTGAAAAATATCACATACTTTGATTGCACTGAAACTGTAAGGCATTCTTTCAAATGTCCACTTAAGCAGCAGTTTGTATCAGAATGTTACACTCACAATGTCACAATCGCTGCAGCTTCGTGAGGTGACCAATGACGTCCAGATACTGCAGGGGGGGGGGGGGGGGGTGTTCTGTCAGTGTATAAACGTGAAGAGGCCGTGTTCATTACACACAGGTAATAAGGTAGTGGTTATATAACAGACGAGTACTTATTTTTCGACCAATTGGCATTTCGACCAATTGGGAATTCGACCAAATGGGACGACACCAGGTGGGGTAGCATTGGCAATTACCACGAGACCCAGGCCCTGAGAAAAGACACGGGACCCAAATGGGGCTTCGTGAATCCAGTAGCCTAATTCTGCACCTTTCCCATTGGATGAAAACTGTTTTCACCTATTAGACCAGACCGGCGACCGACTGGACTCTAGGCGACCCCGTTAATGGTTATTAGGTGTTTAGTTTGTTTTGTTGAACGACACCACTAGAACACATTGATTTATTAATCATTGGCTATTGGATGTCAAACATTTTCCATTAGTAACAAGGGGTCTTTTATATGCACCATCCCACAGGCAGGTTAGCACATACCACGGCCTTTTATATACCAGTCGTGGTGCACTGGCTGAAACAAGAAATAGCCCAATGGGCGCACCGACGAGGATCGATCCCAAACCGACCGCGCATCAAGCGACCGCTTTGCCACTGGGCTACGTCCCGTCCTCTGTTTATTAGGTGTCTAACAATTAACATTTGCGAAACTTGGCCTACAAATAAGAGAAGAAATACGCTTTCATCTCAAAGACTACTCCTAATTATCGTTATGAAGTCTTTTATATGCACATCTTTTCCCTCTCCCAAACCTTTTCTGTTCAGGACCCCGTTCGACGAAGCGATCTAAGCACTACGATCACCTTCAGTGCATAAGGTAGCTATACACTTAAGGTGATCGTAGATCTAAGATCGTTTCGTGTATGACCGAAGAGTTGGTAGTAGTCAGAACTTGCGCCCATGACAGACGTAGGGTTATATAAATTCAAACACCCTGAACCGAACTGAACAAGGCATCACATAGGTACCACGGCCTACGAGGAGTTATAGCAGTCGTGAATAGCAATGTGTTAACATGTACTAGGCATGCCGCTAACACCACACATACAAACATCAACAGGGCGCCTCCTGGATGGTTTTCCAGTATTGGTACTTTTTACAATGATTGACAGCTCCAGAGCCGAATCTTCTCGTACTGTGGCACTGCGACCGTTTTCCAGCGATTGCGCCAAGCCGTAGCAATGAACCAATAGCGTGCTCCGACACAGGCATCGAGCGGTGATAATCTCTGACATACTGATGGCTCTTCCTCATTTACTTCTCTGATTCTCGTAGGAGCTGCGCAAGATGTCTTCGTCTCACACCGATCTCAAGACGGCCCGTTCCTGCAGCCAACGGAGACAGGGCGACAACCACCATTACAGGTAGGTACTTTACTTTGTTTGTCTTTCTTTTTGTTTGTCTTTCCTTCTATCTCTCTCCGTTTTTCCCTGTTTTTTTATATGTTGCTTCTGTTTTTACACCTCTCTCTCTCTCTCTCTCTCTCTCTCTCTCTCTCTCTCTCTCTCTCTCTCTCTCTCTCTCTCTCTCTCTCTCTCACTGTGTCTGTCTCTCCCGCCCTCCCTTTCACTCATTCTGTCTTTCCTTCTATCTCTCTCCGTTTCTCCCTGTTTTTTTATATGTTGCTTCTCTCTCTCTCTCTCTCTCTCTCTCTCTCTCTCTCTCTCTCTCTCTCTCTCTCTCTCTCTCTCTCTCTCTCACTGTGTCTGTCTCTCCCGCCCTCCCTTTCACTCATTCTGTCTTTCCTTCTATCTCTCTCCGTTTTTCCCTGGGTTTTTTATATGTTGCTTCTGTTTTTACACCTCTCTCTCTCTCTCTCTCCCTCTCCCTCTCTCTCTCTCTCTCTCTCTCTCTCTCTCTCTCTCTCTCTCTCTGTCACACACACTGTCTCTCCTCTCTCTCTCTCTCTCTCTCTCTCTCTCTCTCTCTCTCTCTCTGTGTCTCTCTCTCTCTCTTTCACTGTGTCTGTCTATCCCGCCCTCCCTTTCACCCATTCTATCTTTCCTTCCATCTCTCTCCGTTTCTCCCTCTTTCTGACTCTGTCTCTCCCTCTCTGTGTATGTCTCTTTTTCTCTCCCCCCCCTCCCCTCCCCTTCCTCCCTCTCCTCTCTCCCCCCCTCTCTCTCTCTCTCTCTCTCCTTCCCTCTCCCTTTCTCTGTCTGTGTCTGTCTCTCTTTCTTTCTATGTTTATCTCTCAAAAACATTTCTTTCTTTCTTTCGTTTAACTTATTGTGTTTTTATTTTATTTTCTGCTACATATTTCTTTTATTATTTGTGCCACAAATGCTATTACGTGTATATTATTTATCACATAAATATAATTCCGTGGTAATCTGAAATTAACGATAAACAACTGTGAGAAATCAAGTATGATTCATAAGTATGTGATATGAAACAATCTGACAGACATTTCGTTATTAAATTATTGTGCATATAAGCATATAATATCATGTGACATTAATTGATGCCAGATTAAATAAAAGACAACATAGCATCGCTTGATGTGCCAATAATCCGCATTTCCGCCGCTCACGGCTCTTATTATGAAAGGTCACTATAGCACAGTGTCATCTGACCCATAGCAACGGGAAGAGTATTAATACGGGTAATATTCGTACTTCCTGAAAGGTTTTTCTCCGACAATAGTGCTACATGTAAGGATTTTCTTGAATTTCCTTTAAACAAATAACTTGTTTGCTATCGTAATTTGTTATATTATTCTTGAGTGCCAACATAATCTGTATAATACAAGGCGATAAGCAGTTTTTTAGATTTGTTTTTTAAGACTACATATTTTGATCAATAAAACGAACAGGATTCCCACTCTTTTTTAATATTCTCTTTTGCTTCATTCATTTTCTAAATAAATATGAGTCAGACTCGGGGGGTGACGGCAGAGGGGCGTCATCAAACCCTGTAACTGTCCACGGCAATCGGCAATGCCATGCATAGGCGTACGGGCTCCCATTTTTGTAGGGGGGCAGACTCATTTTTGCCAGAATTAAACGAAAGTGCCCAAATCCCGATAACCACATTTATTCAAATTAGCACTACTGCGAAACAGCTATATAGAGTTACAAACTAATCATTACTCATTTGTACATGGATTACAGCTAATATTATGAGAAAAAATATGGAAAAACATGGTGAAAAGTGTTCAGTCAGCTTATTTTTCCCGAATTTTTCTATTATTTTTTCCCGAATTTGAGGATTTTCTTCCTGCCCTCCCGTCTCGTACACGTATGAAGCAATGGAGATTGCCGTGGAGTTTATAATTCTCTACGGCACCTTTTAGCCTTGGACTATATTCAGGGTTTATTCAATGGCATGTTTTTGTCATGGACATTTTCTTAATTGCATTGGTTGACCATGAAGGTATGCTAGTGGTGAATATACATTTCAAGATGCACAATTTCTTCTTTTTGTTTGATGGAGCGGAATACAATGTTAGTATACGTTTCATTTTGAGTCCTTAAATAAGACCTCATTGAAACCAGGTTTAGTGACAGGTCTATATTGATATGTTAGTATAGACATGTACATCTACTTTGAGTTCATTCATAATTTGCTTTATAATTGCTCATTACAAACAGTTCGTGCCTTATTAGTATGTGCATACACGCTACATAATGAAAGAAAATCTAGCTTATTGTGTGAGCGAGAATACCATATGAACGAATTTAGAAATTATGTTATTCTCCGACCGAGAGCGGAGAATGTGTGAGTGTGCGTGCGTACATGCGTGTGTGTGTGTATGGAGTGTGTGTATAAAACCATTCCTTAACAAGTTCCATAAATTTCATGTGACACGCAAATGCGATAATTTATAGCAAATCTTAAGGATGACTGTAATCACTAATAGCATTCCACGAGGTCAGATACACTTTAGCAACGTTCCCATTTATGAGAATAAAACAACATAAACCCGGCTACCATTTATTTATTTATTCATTCATTCAATTTAAATTTGACATATTCGTTACTCAATGCAAGTTACAAAGTCAGATACATCGATGATGTCGATTTCACATGCCGTAACTACTGCAGGCTTGCAGCTGCTAATAATGACGTCATGGACCCACTGATTGGGGTCGATCCTAAACCGACCGTGCATGAAGCGAGGGTTTTACCACTGGGCTACATCATCATCAACAACAACAACAACAACAAACTAACCGCAAAAGTGCAACAACAACAACAATAAAACAAAACAAACAAACAAACAACATGTACCCCCCCCCCCCCCCCCAATTTTAACAAGAAGAACAACAAAATATTGGAAAAAAAGCCACCGGTGGGGGAGGGGTCGACCGACCCTCCATTGGCTACGGCCGTAATAACAAGGACCGTCTCAGAATGTTTCAACCACAACTACGATGAACTGACGTCATATTCCACATACACAGCCTGAGCTAAGATTGGGAAAGCAACGTCATGTTATAACATCACTTCCCAGAATTACGTCATTATACTTGTTATTACACGTGTGCTTGGTATGGTTATTATTAACTCGGTTATGTTGAACCATATGGATAATAAACATAATTATCAACTTCACTTCTTAAAGGCACATCTTTCAACAATGTAGCATTTATTCGCTAATGAGAGCGGAAAGGTAGTGGTTTTTAGGCGTTAATGATCAAACATAGTCTATATTACCACTACACTTTACGCACTTATCTACAGTTAGTTATCTTTGTATTTCATGGTATTTATTGCCCCTTCACCTTATACACACACTCATCTACGACAGTTAACAGTTCATTACCTTTGCCATCTGTCAAATGTCCAAACAATAATCGTCGCCTGGTTCATTCAGTGCATCAGTCTAAACATGGGGTGGGACGTAGCGCAGTGATAAAGCGCTCTCGCGGTCGGTCTAGGATCGATCCCCGTCGGTGGGCGCATTGGGCTTTTTCTCGTTCCAGCCAGTGCATGTTATATCCTGTCTCTGGGATGGTGCATATAAAATATACTCTTAAAACCCCCAGATGGGGAACTCTAACAAGAATTTAAAATTGCCAAAATTGTAAGGTATATTAGCTGTGGGGAATGGTTATATGATAATAGTGAATTAATTGGGCAAACATTACAACCGGTAGTTCAGTATTACAGTAGGTTTTATGACCACCAAAGATCTTAAAGGACGATTAGGGTCAGAAATGAAATTTGAAAGTTGACGTTTTTTATCAGTAAATCGTAAATTCAAACAATAAAAATGACAAAAAAAACAAAACAAAAACAACTGTATGATCAACAGAATGAAACGGATTGACAGAAATAGTGTTCCACAGTGATTAATGGACCTTCCTGGAAATTGTCAAAATCGAGAATGACACCCCACGCACGTGTACGGGGCAACTGCGTGATGTATGTGCAAACTATGAAATGTGTTTCGGTGTGTTGATAAACAGATCTGAACGTTCTTTACTAGGATGTCTGTGGTCAAAACGTATGTTCAGTCTAATAGTTGATATTAACATAATATTTCAGGTTCCCCTACTTTTTTTGAAGAGTATATATGTTTTCTACTAATGGAAAAATGTAGCTAGTTTCCTCTCTAAGACTATGTCAGAGTTATCAATAAACCAGTGTGCTCTAATGGTGTCGTTAAACAAAACAAATTGTAACTTTTAACTTCTGTCTTTATGCTGACATTTGTTTTCAATACTTAAAACCGTTTGGACGTTCAGATTAAAATATTGTCAAGGATTAGTTTACATCCTACGTGTCCCACATCCTATATTTAAGGATGCGTGGGATCAATCCCAAGGCTTCTGTCTGTTCAAGCAGACGACAATGATTTAAAATAACACCACACTGAAACGAGTCTTTGATTTTCGTTGATAACCCATAACCACGCAGACGGTAACAACGTAACCTTATGCCTTACCAATCATCAGAGAGTGGAAAGTACAGACGATATAATTAATTCATCTACTTCGATATGTTTAACGGGGAATATTAAAAGATCAGTTTTTAGTTAATATGCTTGATGTGTAACGTATTTTCGTGCTGAACACCCAAGTTATTCACGTAGGTGGTGGTAGGGGAAAAGGGAATATCGTCACAATTTTGTCAACACTTCAGGTGAACATAGGTGAGCCCATTGGGCTATTTCTCGTCCCAGCCAGTGCACCACCACTGGTATATCAAAGGCAGTGGTTTGTGCTATCCTGTCTGTGGGATGGTGCATATAAAATATCCCTGGCTACTAATACAAGAATGTAGTGGTTTTCCTCTCTAAGACTATATGTCAAAATTACCAATGTTTGACATCCAGTAGCCAATGATTAATAAATCAGTGTGCTCTAGTGGTGTCGTTAAACAAAATAAACTTGTTTTTATGTGGATATAGAGACACTAGATTGAATACGTTATTAGTTTTGTCGTTGTTATTAAATGCAATTAATCTTCATTTGATATGATGGTGTAAAATATTTTAACACCTGCCAGCAATTCATGGGGGCGGGAGGGGGAGGTGGAGGTCCGTGATGACATAAAAACATCCTTATATTATATCGTATGCATAAATCTGAGTTTGAAGATGTTAATAATTTGCTTCCAGTTAACGTCCAGGGTTTATACTACCAAATCAAATCCCATAACCGATAATATTAACATATGTGGCTAAAACTCCTACCTGCAGCGTATCAATCGACATAAACGCCATACCACGGATATAAATACTACCACCCCTTAAAATTAAACTGAATAAAAAACAGTTGGGGGTCAAGCTGCTCATTTCAGAGAAAACGGGTAGCGTCTATGACTACCCAAGTTTCGCACAAATTTCAGTACTTTTTTACAGGTACTCCATACATGTTTCAAGCACCAGGCTACTTGACACAGTGGTACTAGATGAAATAAATTGCATAAATTTTTTTGCCCAGATGAAACTAATTTTTGTTACAACCAACACACTCACATTTAGCACCAATCACAGGACTTGCGGTGTTAACTTCTCTACCAAAGTTGGGTGCACCTCGAACTTTGACCCAGTATGAAGTTATTTGGTTTAGTACTACCTCCAAACACTCTAGCCATGTGATTCAACTGTGTGATCTTGTGATCTTGTGATTCGTGTGAACAATCGCGACTGTGTGAATCCGTTCTACGTTGACTACCGTCTGCAGAAATACTATTCTGAAAACTATTAACTGTTTTGTCGTTCACATTCTCTCCATGTCTCGATGTCTCGTCAGAAAACAAATGCACACTTTTTATTGTCTCGCTATTACGAAGCAAAAAGACGAGATATAGAGGATATCTCATGGTTTTTTTGGGTCAAATATGATTTATATCTCAACTCGTGAAGTTTGCAATCATATCTCACGAGTCGCGCTTACGCGACAAGTGTCATATGATTGCAAACTTCACGAGATGAGATATAAATCATATTTGACAAAAAAACATGAACATTTCTATTTATTATATAAATTTTGGCAATTTACCTTTATTTTTAAAATGCCAGCAGCAAAATAGTTCCGGCTTTCTTCCATGAAAATAACACTTTCTACAGTGATGATAACACATTTTAGAGTGAAATAGTGAAATTTTCACTCTAAAATATGTTATCGTCAGTCTGAGTGACTGATAACACTTTTTATTTCACTGATATTTTAAGATATTTCACTAAATGTTATAAAATAAATAGGTATTATTATTCCGATGGCGGCGACCACATCAACTTTTGCCTTATTGTTTCACGTTTAGATCACTTTCTCACGCAACTATTACGTCACAGATCAATGCAACTTGGTTTATAGTTACATAATCAAGACAGTATCTCTGTACAATGCAGAGTTAAGTGGATATTTAGCAAACTATTTTTTGATTCTACGAATCTATATTATATCTAGTGCCTTACGGAATTCTCGTTTTACTTTAAACGAAATAACTTATTTTGTAATTCATATCAGGCATCACTTTTAGTGTTATTTTATTGTGTACATTCCAGGATTGTCGTGATGGGCGCTGCCGCGGTGGGGAAGAGCGCCATCATCTCTCAGTTCCTGTACGACCGCTTCATCGACGAGTACAAGGAGACGGTGGAGGAGCTGCACCGGGGGGAGTACGACATCAACGGCAGACACCTCACCCTCGACATCCTCGACACGTCCGGGGCCCACGCCTTCCCCGCCATGAGGAAACTGGCGATCGCCACGAGCGACGCTTTCGTTCTTGTGTACTCCGTGTCCAACGACTCTTCGTTCGACGCCGTCAAGGAGCTGCGCGACCAGGTCATCGCCGAGCGCAACGACGAGGACGTGCCCATCGTCATCGTCGGCAACAAGACGGACGTCAAGGAGCAGAACCGATCGATCTGCAAGGAGACCGCCGAGACGCTCGTGAACGTCGAGTGGGGGAACGGTTACGTCGAGGCGTCGGCGAAAGATAACTGGAACATCGTCGGCATCTTCAAAGAGATTCTCAGCCAATCAAACATCCAGTACAATCTGAGCCCGGCTGTGAAGCGCAGACGACAGTCCATGCCGGCCGTTCTCGTGCAGAAGAAGACGATCACGACCCAAAAGCGTCACAGCTGTTCTTTGAACTGAACTGCGTCACAGCTGTTCTTTGAAATGAACTGCGTCACAGACGTTCTTTAAACTGAACTGCGTCAGAGCTGTTTCCTGAACTGAACTGCGTCAGGGCTGTTCTTTGAACTGAACTGCGTCACGGCTGTTCTTTTAACTGAATTGCATCAGAGGCATTCTTTCAAACGAATTGCGTCACTGCTGTTCTTTGAATTGAACTGCGTCACAGCTATTCTTTGAACTGAATTGCGTCACAGCTGTTCTTTAAACTGAACTGCGTCTTGAAAAAAGAAAAGAAACTGTTCCACAGAACAGTCATAGCTATTCGACGTATCTTTTGTGAATCAAGAAATCATTGTCATGTCAGACATATTGGGTTTTCTCTTTTTCAAATTCAAATTCAAATTAGAGATCCAAAGGAAAGGAATGGACAATGCCTCACCCTGTAGTAACTGAGAGGACACAGGTTCAATCTCGAGGACGATAAGATGTACATAGTTGTTACAGACATTACAAACTTTAAGATAGCCGAAAATTAATATTAAAAACATTGTTATTTAGATCTCTACTTGCTAGAAAATGGCGCGCTTGAGGCTAGTACAAGATAAAAATCCCTCACCCACACGCTTCAAATGTCTTGTATTACTTTCAAATATTCTTCCTACGAGTCTGGATTATGACGCGAAATATTATTTGTTCCAACTTACTTGCAAATCAGTATAGAGTGACGTGTTATTAGAAGGCCAGCACGCACTGTCGTGTTATACAAGACGTATTACATGATCACGTCACGTAACGTCGTCGTTACGACTTGATACCTTCTGGCACAATTATTTTAATACATGTAAATAATAAGCCATACCTTATTAATGGCCAAGCTAGTTAGACTTTTGTTATTCAACCTGTACATAAGGCTTTGTCCGTGTGTCTGTTTGTAAGTGGGTAAATGTGTGCAGCTGTGCGTAGTTTAGCTGCTGTGTTTGCTATGTGTGTGAGTGACCGAGAGAGAGAGAGAGAGAGAGAGAGAGAGAGAGAGAGAGAGAGAGAGAGAGAGAGAGAGAGAGAGAGAGAGAGAGAGAGAGAGAGAGAGAGAGAGAGTTTGTGTTTGTTTGTGTGTGTGTGTGTTTTTGTATGTGTGTGTGTGTGTTTGTTGTTTTTGTGTGTGTGTTTTTGTGTTTGTGTGTGTGTGTGTGTGTGTTTTGTGTGTGTTTTGTGTGTGTGTGTGTGTGTGTGTGTGTGTGTGTGTGTACTGTGTGCGTGCTATAGCTCGCTAGGGCACACAGTTATACCTTAACAATACTAAAATTCTCAATATACTACATGCTTGTTTTGCTTATTAATGCATATGTTGATTTGTACATTTTGAAAACGTTTCTATACCAATTAATAAATTATTTACAACTATATGTATAATAGTATTTATTTTTATATCTTTTTTGTTGTTTTTGTAGTGTGTTTACAGCTTTCAATCTTCTATCTAGAGGAATGGTTTTCCAGAAATTGTTCAATTGTTATTTGATATGTAAAGAAGTACACCACAATATTTAGCATTTGGGGAGGGGGGAGGGCATTCCCCCCAATCAAACTCTTTTTTTTTTACTGTATTAAATTTTATAAAATCATACATTCATACATACATACATACATACAACTAATGTGGGTTCCCCCCAACAGTGGGTTGGCCCACCAATATAAAATTTTGGCTACGTCAGCGACATAACTCTCTGGCGAAGTCAGATGTTGTGCCCACGACAGGCGTGCTTGAACAGTTCTCTGATGGAAGCATGCCATAAATTACCCACAGCTATATTTAGTCAGATGAACAGTGAGCTGCATAGATATATGGCGTCGGACAGTTGGTTAAGGACAACAAAGGCAACGACAGAGGAAACCCGCTGCCGCCACACAATGGGCTACTCTTTCCGATTAGCAGTAAGGGATCGTTTATATGCAACATCCCACAGACAGGATAGTACATACCACGACCTTTGTTACACCAGTTGTGGAGCACAGATTGGAATGAGAAATTGCATTAATAGGTTTATTATGGTATCCGATTACTGGGTATTTGATCTTTAGTTGTTCAACATTAACCTCAGCACGGGGCGGGACCTAGCCCTGTCGTAAAGCGATGCACGGTCGGCCTGGGATCAATCCCCATCGGTCGACCCATTGGGCTATTTCTCGTTCCAGCCAGTGCACTACGACTGGTTTATCAAAGGCCGTGGTATGTGCTATCCTGTCCATGGGATGGTGCATATAAAAGATCCCTTGCTACTAATGGAAGAACTGGAGCAGGTTTTCCCTCAGAGACTATATGTACACAATTGACCAAATCTGAACGACAAAACTGTAATACGTGATCAGGACCGTATCTTTGCACAGTGCAGAGTCGAATGAATATTTGGCAAACTAGTAGTTTGTTGTATGAATCTCTATCTAGTGCCTCATCTATAGGACAGCAACTCCCGAGGACATCCTTTACTAGAGTCTCCATACTTCCAGCATCGCAACAAGGGGGAGGGGTCTTTAGCTCAGTCGGTTGAGTGCTCGCTTGAGGTGCTTGCGTCGCAGGATCGAATCACACCGATGGAACCATTCAATTGACTGGTTTTTCTTGTTCCAACCAGTGCACCACAACTGGTCAAAGACCGTTGTATGTGGTTTCCTGTCTGTGGTAAAGTGCATATAAAAGATCCCTTGCTGCATTAGAAATAATTTAACGGGTTTCCAATGATAACTACGAGTCAGAATAACCATATGTTGACATTCAATAGCCGATGATTAATTTAAAAATGTGCTCCAGTGGTGTCGTTAAACAAAACAAACTTTAACTTTGCACCGCAACAAAGAGGACTGCCACTCCGAGATTAGTTTAAAACAAAGGAAAAAGAAAGTTGCAAAGACGACATTTTACAGATGTTAATTCTGTACATGACACCTTTTCCTTTTATTTTCTTTCTTTTTGGCCACAAAAAACTACAAAACCCCCACAAAACCCCCACAAACCCCCCACAAAAACACAACAAAACCCCAATACCCCAAACCAACATCAACAACAAAAATATACATAAGTTGTGTTGATTATGTTTATTCGTGTGTATATATTTTGCCATTTATATGTATGTATATAAAAAAATATGTACACCGTATGTAATATATATATATATATATATATATATATATATATATATATATATATATATATATATATATATATATATACTGTGATACAGTGAGATCAAGGCACCCCAACCCTGATACCGCCATTCTATGTTCTGGGGACAATAAACTATTCTAAATAAATTAAAACTTTTTAAAAAAACCCAAAAACCCAGCAACAAAGAAAAAAAGAGGTGCAAAGACGAATTTAACTATTCTGTTTAAGGTAATAGGTTGAACCAGTTCTATGGCAGTGATATCTTTCTCCATGCAGTAGCAGACCCTAGGTTCAGAAAGTGGACACTAAGTTGGATTAATCCACAGACCTGTAATATTTCGATAAAGGAAGGAAGGAAATGTTTTATTTAACGACGCACTTAATACATTTTATTTACGGTTATATGTCAGACATATGGTTAAGGGAACATTCCTGAGTTTTCGTCAATTGTTAAGATGTTACCGACTACCAGAGACTTTTTAACAATTATTACATATCAAATATATTTTTCTGCATAAAATATTAGTGGCTGTATATTAAACGTTTTTCTGATATTTCTAATATTTGTACTAGATTAAATTTCATTTTATTTCCTAAATTTTTTGTTTGTTTGTTACGTACGAAATTATTTGAAGACAAAATCCAGTTTGGGCTTCTTACAAATATTAAGACGACCAGAAACACAATGAATATACAGACACTGATATTCTAAACCAGAAAATATATTTAATATGTAAGTTTAATCGTAGAAATATTTTATTAGTCGGATACATATTACAATGCAGTAAACTCAGGAATGTCCCTTTAAGGACCACACAGATATTGAGAGAGGAAACCCGCTGTCGCTACTTCATAGGCTACTCTTTTCGCTTAGCAGTAAGGGATCTTTTATATGCACCATCCCACAGACAGGATATTTCGATAAAGTTACAACAGTGTGAAACAAGAGTCTGTGACGTTGTAACAGGCCAGGTCAAGTCAGAGTGCTTAACGTATGATCAGACCAAGCTGTTGTAGCGCACGCCTATCCTGGGCACAAGTGCCGGCCTCAGCCGGCTCCTTCGTCCAGGACAGGAAAGGGGTTGGATGTGTTGGAGGGGGGACCGCCTGCACTGGCTGGTATAAGACAGAACATGCAGATCGACCGGGGCCTGTAACAGGCGGAGGGTGGTATTGTGTTATGGAATTTGAAAAGTCCTGTAGGATTAAGCCAAAGAGAATGGGTGTACAGTTTTGTGAAGGAAATTAGGCGCAATTTTTAACGGTCCGTCAAAAATTAAAGATAGAGAGCTACGTATAGTTTTAGAAGATAAGTATGTCGAGAGCAGCTCGTTAAAGGAAAAGACAATTAAGTCATTTGGCCTGGTATGCATATTCAACGATATATAATGCACATTATTTCTTAATATCAACACGTATAATCGTATAGTTAATTAATAAAACTGTTAAATGTGACGACTATTATATATAACGGGCGCAGCCATATCTCAGTGAGTACGCCCTCTGGCGAGCTGGTGGTTACGTAATACTTAACGCGTCACGTCAGGAATGAGCCTAAGAACTAGAGAAACACAATCTACCTGGTTTTTGCGGGATGATAAATAGTCATACATTGCAATGTTCTGTAATAATACACATCCCAGTAAGCCAACAGTAAGTATATCCAGCACTATATATATTATTTTTCAATACAAAATAAAATACCATTGTCAAAGTGGCTACACAACAAGTCGAAACAATTAACAATGTTTTGCCCATGCATTAACCTACGTACTGAAATGATACACGGAGTATTTTCTGAGATAATTGGTCTATGCTGTTAGTTGCTTCTACCTTTGATTCCTGATTGGCAGGTGTGTATTTGATTGGTAACCAGACGAGCCAATTAATTGACGCTGTCTAGACACAAAAATACATACCGGTATTGTGGAATATTACCTGTCGCCCCTAAAATGGTAATGGACATGGTTTATTACTGTAAATAGTTCTGTAAAACTATTGATTAAGTAGACTTTTCCATCTAAAACCACAGAACTGACCAATTACGTAGTCCCAAAGAAAATAAAATTATCACTTGGGTATCGTGGGTTGTCGTTTTTGCTCCAACGTAGCATATCAATAGGCGTAATAGTGTACATTTTTCCTTTGGATTATTAAACAGAGAAAAACACTATAACCCCATTTTGTTCCGTTAATGCAACTTGAAATATATTTAGTTAAATAGTTTATTATATTAGTACGTCATTTATGCAGTTTTACAAGTCAGGTTGATCAAAGAGAAGCGCCTTGTCGAAAATTACTGCTTTTGTTTACACTGTACATACAGGAGATGGTCAGGAGCTGACGTCACTTCGCCCCAAGCTATCCCACCGGACGTCACAAAAACGAAACAAAATGGCTGCGCCCAGTTAGCAGGAATAATCATGTTTTTTTATTAACTCTAAAATTACGCGTTTTTCATTTGCTAAAGTGTCAGTATGTGTTGGTGGTCCGGGTATGCATCTTTCCAACACATAAGGCTCTTGTTGGAGTTGACTCTACCTTTAAGAGGACGTAGATGGCGTTGAAATTGTTTTCCTAGGTTGCCCATAGGGCCCTTAAAAGGGCCTGATCTGTTCAGATCGTGGCATGACAACCCAGGGGAGACTCGTAGCAATTGTGTATGGGGACGTTGAAACGGTTTAATAACACTTAAATAGTAGACTCGTTTCCATAGCCATAACTTCTCAAAGGTACGTGCATTTAAAAAAAAAATCATTTCGTGGTATTAGACACACCAGGATGACCAGAAACACTTCTGATGTACGGAAATGGATAATCTAAACAATATTATCTATGCAATGTCCTATTTCAGTTATCAAAATTGGTCTAATAGTGCAAAAAACTAGGGTCTGTCACTTTTAAGGAAGTGGAGGATCGCTCCTGCCCTATCCAAAATACTATCTACACGGTTGAGTTTATCTCTTTCTGATGTACAAAGGTATATGGGATCGAAGATCATCAATGTAGGCTCACCTAGTGATGTTTCTACTTAACAAACTGTGTCCCATAGTATAACATATGTCGCTAAAATTGCCACAAGCAGCTTTTCAACCAACAAATACTACCAGCCCTTACTCTCAAAGTAAATTGGGGATGAAGCTGCTCATTTCAGACATAGCGTGTAGCATCTTTGGCTACTGTAGTTCCGCACCAAAACTATCATCCTATTTGAGTAGGACACCGCACATGTTTCAAGCACAATAGTAGTTGCTACAATGACACTTACTCTAACTGAAATTAAGGGGCGGGATTTAGCTCAGTCGGTTGAGCGCTCGCTTGAGGTGCTTGCGTCGCAGGATCGAACCACTTCAGTGGATCCGTTCAACTAATTTGATTTATTCTAGTTCCAAATAATGCACCGCAACTGGTGTTTCCTGTCTGTGTGAAAATACATATAAAAAATCCCTTGCTGCATTAAGAAAATGTAGCGGATTTCCTCTATTGACTATGAGTCAGAATTACCAAATTTTTGACACCCAATAGCCGATAGTTAATATATCAATGTGCTCTAGTGGTGTCGTTAATCAAAACAAACAAACTTTAACTAATTGAAATTAAATTACAAGAATTTAATGGCCAGATGAAACAACATTTTTATGACATTAAAGACTTTCACGAAAATACCACCAATAGTAGGACTGGCAGTGTTAACTGGAATGAAATAAAACGTTGGGTACACTTTGAACGTTCACCAGCTGTCAACACTGTGGTATCTGCCTGTTTTAACAAACAGATTATGTGAAGATAATCTATATTTACTCAAAATATGTTTGTGTTTCAGAGCAGTAGCTTTCTAAAGATAATGTTGTAGGCAATAATGATTAACAACGCATTTGTATAACGGACATCGAAAGAAGGAATACGAAGAGTTCACAAGAAAAACGATCTAAGTCACATTTTTGTTTTAGAGAAATATTGATTTTAAAGGATGATGCTGCCCAAATGTGTCCACATTCACTGCTCATAAACAACACTGCATATACTTTACTGATGTAGGATGTTATTGCTGTTATATGCGATATAATTTCTTTGTTGATTTCTTAAAAATATACTATGTTGTTTGTTAGTTTTTTGGTCTTGTTGACATTGATGACTATTTCCTTAAAAGAACAGACCCTAGTTGCAACCCGTAAAAATGGACACTACGTCTGGCAAGTTACAAACCTGTAACACATTTGGATAACGTTACACGAGAGTGAAATAAGAGTATGTGAAGTTGAAACGTTTAAATACCGTTAAAAATAGGCTAAAATTCGACTCCATACCTATTACTACTCAGACGCAATTTCGTTTTTAAAAATATAAATAATGTATTGTGTGGTATTGGAAACACCAGGATGACAAGAAAAACTTCGATTGTACGGAAATACATAAGCTAAACAATAAAATATAAGTAAAGTTTGATTTCAGTGATCATTAAAGCGGCTATATCCGGAATATTTTTTTATTATTTAAGCATATAGACCAGAAATCCAATTACGTTTGGTGCATATATGACGCCGCACTCCGCATTGGTTTCACTACGCTGGCTTATCCAGGTCAAAAACAAAGCCAGTATTTTGAAAGTGGGACACTTTTGACGGGCTCGTACCGATCTCGGTTTTCATTGGCTTATCACAAGTGTGGAATTCCCCAACAAGAGATCATGTGAGATTTCGCAATTTTTGAACAAATTTAACTGTCTTGATTGAGGGGTCGTCTCATATCTCCAAAACATATTTATATCCATAGAGGTATGGTATAACGCCTTTCCAGAGGTCGGTGGGTGGGGGATTTGCCTTGAAATTTTCAGTGGCCAGCTGTTGGCATACGCGTTACATGTAAGGGGTATTACTAATTACGTAACGGTCTAGGGGTAGAGAAAGAGGGTACTGTGTTCGATTTACGTAACATTTTTCAAGACTGTGTTATTTTTATTAATTATTTAGACCTAAAAAGGTGTTTTTTGGAAATGCGCGGTCAGTCTAGGATCGATCCCCATCGGCGGGTATATAAAAGACCATGGTATGTGATATCCTGTCTGTGGGATGGTACATATAAACGATCCCTTGCTAAAAACAAAATATAGCGGGTTTCCAAGGCGCGTGTGCAGGGATTTCAGCGGGGTTGGGGTTATAGACTGTGTTGAGCGAAGTTTATATGGGGCCATGGTCCCCCAGAAAATACATTTCAGGTTTTTTTAAGCTTGGGCAAGTAAGGGTTTCGACCTCCAATACCCTCCCCCTGCATATGCACCCGATTCCTCTCTAAGATTATATGTAAAAATTACCAAATGTTAGACATCCAACAGCTGATGGAAGGAAGGATAGGATATGTTTTATTTAACGACGCACTCAACACATTTTATTTACGGTTGTATGGCGTCGGATGATTATTAAATCAATATGCTTTAACTTTGATGTCGTTAAACAACCCCCCACTAACGTTACCCTTTCCAAACGAAAGAATATTTATTTGAATTTGTCCATTTTAACACGTAAAATTAAGAAATAAAAACGTCTACTTTAGTATATTTTATTTTTAAAATATATACATGATCAATGTGTTATGCAAACTAAACTTTGAAAGTTCTACTAACACTTTATAAAATATTAATTCTGAAATAGGAAGGTACGATTGTCGATAATACGTTGTCAAGATCAAACCGGTTTTAACGAAAGACTCTAGTACCGTATCCTCAACCAAACGTTCTTCGTACAGCGCAAGATTTCTCTTTTAATTTTTTGAGACGAACCCTACAATCTGAAATCGGCAAACGCACGTATTAACTGAAACTGACAACAGGCTGTCGTTTGTGCTTTGCTGAGCTATGGCGGCACAGACGACGAATCGAGCGTATACTTTTGACGATCTCCGTCCATAGCGAACACACACGAGTTTTTTAAAAGTGCATTTGTGCTTGTATTTCATATTGGTACATAATGTTATAATATGGTAACCAGAGAATGTAACTTTAACGGCTCTAATAGTGAAAAATATTCCTTAGTGTTTAAAAACTAGGGTCTGTCACTTAAAGTGATTGGCCCGAATTTACGAAGCCTGTTTTTCTCTTACACGCGTGTAAACTTATTAAACGCGTGCGTTTAACGAAAAACGGTATTTTGATAACAAAATGCTAAACGCGCGTTTTTCATTCCTAAACGTGTGTTTAAACGACTGATTAAATAACAATGGGATTTGCTAAACACGGGTAATGGGTTGTTTTTCGTGCGTTTAATCATTACTACAGAAATTTTTGTTGCACACAGTAATAGACATCGTCGCTTTATTTCAAATTGCTCAGCAAGAGGCTGATGAAATGCAAGAAAGAAGACGGTTACGTATATTTAGGGACCGATTTAACCCACTTGAGGAATACTCAGATGAGAATTTTATCGGTAGATTTAGACTTAGTAAAGATACTTTTGTGCATCTAATGGAAACCATCCGTTTGGATATAACCCACCCCACAAGGAGAAGCAGCGCGTTAACACCAGCATTGCAGTTGGCCATCACGGTTCGGTTCTATTCATGTGGTTCATTCCAGAAAGCAGTCGGCGATACACTTAGCATTTCTCAATCAGCTTGCTGTCAGGCAATTCATCGTGTAACTGACGCCATTTGTAGTGTGAAACATAATTTTGTGCATTTTCCCTACAACCTTCAAGCAAGAACAGCTGTTATGCAGGGATTTTTTGACATAGCGCAAATGCCGGGAATTATTGGAGCTATCGATGGCACTCATGTTCCGATTATCAACCCTGGTGGAGATGATGCTGCACGATTTATTAACAGGAAAGGTTGGTATAGCCTAAACTGTCAGCTTGTCTGTGATTCCAACCTGCTTTTAACTAACGTTGTTAGTCGATGGTACGGGTCAGCCCACGATTCCCGGATTTTTGAAAATTCCATGCTACGTCAACAATATAGAGATAGGACCATTAGGGGGATCCTGGTAGGCGATCCAGCATACACATGCACGTCATTTCTTCTTACGCCAATTAGGAATGTCCATACTGAAGCGGAAAGACGTTATAACGTTGCCCAACGTAGGACAAGGTCGGTGATCGAAAGGGCATTTGGAATATGGAAACGACGCTTTCCGTGTGTTGCATTTGGCGATCGACTTCGATGTTCGGTGAGTACAATAAAATTACCTTTTAAAGTAACCATTAATTAATCTATGCTTTAGGAGCGGGATCTAGCTCAGTCGGTTGAGATTCTTCGGTCGAAGGATCGATCCCGCTCGGTGGACCCAATTCTCCGATTGATCTTTTTTCCGTTCCAACCAGTGCCCAAGACTGGTATACAAAAAATCGTGGTATGTACTGTCCTGAATGTGGGAAAGTGCATATAAAAGATCCCTAGCTACTAACAGAAAACTGTAGCGGGTTTCCTCTGATTGCGTGAGAAAATAAACAAACGTTTGACGACCAATAGCCGATGATTAATAAATCAATGTGATCTAGTAGCGTCGTTAAACAAAACAAACTGTAACTTTAATTTATGCTTTGAACAGACATAGCGTGCTTCATTTTTATAAATACAAAAAATAATTTACACATAAATGTTTACTGATGATTTAAATTAGTATACATGAAGGGCCTTTGCCCCTTTTCTATGCTTTATACGAATACTTATATGTCAACATTATTGTTAACGACCCATAATCAATGGAAAGTTCATTGTTGGTATGGTAAGTGTTTTGGGGCGGAAGATCCCATTATACCATTATATTATCTAGACCGATAAATGATATACATATAAAAAAAAAAAATTGGGGGGGGGGGCGAAATTTAATTACGATCAAAGATTTATCAAACGCATTTAAAATAGAACGAATTAATCAAAATGAAAAAAACCCAAAAACACACGGTCATGTTTTTCGAATAAAATATATACATATATAAAAGTATATTTCTTTAAATTGCTGTATTCCAAATGAACGCTGCTTTTTTAAAAATGGGGGTAGGGTATGCAATTTAGTACCTTATATGAAACGTAAAGTGACATTATATTGTTACACATTTTGGGTTAATGAAGGTTACTCCCTTCATTTTAAAAAATCAGAACTGGAGTGTTACCATTACATTAATTCCTTTGATATCAAATAAGAGCAATGTTACATTTGTAACTTTTCAGCTACAGCACAATATGGCTATTGTGGTAGCTACAGTCTGCCTCCATAACCTTGCCAGGGAGCGTAATGATCCGCTGCCTGGAGACAATGGTTCAGCTGATGAAGATGGACAACCTCAACATGTAGCCAATGAAGAGGTTGACGTGAGAGGAGATGTATTCAGGCAACGATACATAAGACAAAATTTCATGTAAGCTTCAGTTACTTTATCAATTTATTAACCAGAAAATTACATGTCATAAATCGATTCATAGTTTTCTATATTGTTCGTCATAGTATTTCTGCTTTGCCTGATATGCTTGTTTTTTGCATTTTGCAGCCTCCTGCTGTAAGGTTATTAGCTTCATTTTTGCTTCATCTTCTGCTTGCAGGTAGAACGTGGCTTCCTCCACCCTCTTCATAACACCAGTTCGTCCCTCTGTACCAGCCCTGATAGAGTTGTCCGAAGATCGTTTGGTGCCACGTCTGAAATAACAAACACAGAGAAAGTCTGTTAACAAGTATGTTAATGGGCAATACACTCTAAAATTAAGAGATGGATCATTGTTATGTTAGCTTCCCATATGCACATTAAAGCATACCATAACCCTCTGCTTGCAGTGTCTGATTGGGAACTGTGCCTAGGTATTTGGCCATCAAAGGAATCGCTTGACTGGTTTATCGGCAATGGATCTTGATGAGAACTGTGGGATTCACTGAAAGAAGATTTGTAGTCATAATATATTATAATTTCTGTATAATTAAGAGTGATGTATTTCCATTTTAACAACCAGTGCTATTTTACTAGTTTAGTATTGACAATGTTTAATACATGTGTATAATGTTGTGAAATAATTACACCTCCATACATGTTATATATGTTATTAATGATGATTTTGGAATATTTAAAATTAATACCTGTTAATAATAAATGAATATATTGCAATTGGTTATTTGTTATTGAATTTTGACCAATTACATTTAGTAGTTACCTCGAGTTAAAACAGGATTGCGACTGATCGCTTGGGATAGTCGGCTGTATATCCTCGGTTTCCAGTTGAGTGGTCTGTTTCCCGGTTGGGGTTGGTGTCTCATTTGCAGCTGACAGTGGTTGAAGCTCGCTATCATCAGTAGTAAGGAGGCCTGTTGGGCGTCATGACCTACTTTCCGTGACCTTGACCTTAATGACGTCACGGCCGTGACCTCGTCCTACTGACCCTGCCCTACTTAGACTGGCCTTGACCTTGATGACGTCACGAACTACTGTACCGTGTGCAACGTCCTACTGACCCGGCCCCGACCTACTTAGACTGACCCTGACCTACTTAGACTGGCCTACTGTGCCGTGTGCAACGTCCTACTGACCCTGCCCTGACCTACTTAGACCGGCCCCTGACCTACTTAGACTGACACGAAAGAGTATAAAAAGGCTAGATACGGTTTCATTGTCATTCGCTCGCCGAAAACGATCAGATCTACGTGCAATCCAGAGATGGCCTGTTCCACAAGTGATGAAGTGAGATGCCGTCTAGAACTTGGAACTAACGTCTACGTGGTGGCTAAGTTATGGAAAGGGGACACTGCTATTCACATAAGGAAATTTGGCAGTGACAATGGGAAAACTTTCCCCACCAAGCGAGGTATTGTCCTTAGTCTTAAACAGTGGATCGAACTGTGTGGATGTAAAAGCCAAATTGACGAAACAATTTCAGCATTAAACCAGGGGAAAGACGAAACATTGTTCAGACACCTTGGTGCCAACGTCCAAGTCAGCGTCAACAAGAACTTTGCTGGGGTGGACCTGCGTCAGTGGTGGTGGTGTGATGAAACTAAATCCGTGAAACCTTCGAAGAAGGGAATATTCCTTTCTCTACAACAATGGGAGAAACTGAAAGGCTGTTTCACAGTCATGTGTGACTTTGTACCAGAGCTGAACTCGATTGTGCCCTGCGCCATGCAAGACGACCATCAAAACCAGATGGGATTTCTTCAGTGTAACTTCTGCAACCCTAACGAGTGTCACCAGTGGTGAACGAGTTTTGTTTTGGATGAACTCGAAGGTATAAAAGAATGGATTTATGGTTTACACTTCATTTGCTTTGTGACTGTGCTAGAGAACAGACGTGTTTTATGATTCTGACATTCTTGTGTCTTGTTGCACTCTATCTGGAACGAAGAAGATGGCATCGGGATATTCGAGCAGTGTTAGTAGCAGCAGCAGTAGCGACGAGGACGACATCTTGGTCTGCAAATGTTCAGAAAGACATACAATCAAATGTGTGACTAGCAAACAAGATGAGAAGAAGAGTACTGATTGTGTGGATCAAACGGATGCTGCCTGTGACACTATGGATGAAAATGAAGATGGTGAAATCAAAGAAGCCATGGATCAAACAGACGCCGCCCGTGACACAGATGCTTCCTGGGATGAAGAAGACTGCTGTTCGAGACGTTACCTGTTCTGCCATCGTCCCGAAATGCGCCACGTCTACACACGGATGCAGACATTTGGGTGGTGGCCCATACAGTTACGCCAGAAACTGAGGGAGCTCGCCAAGGCCGGTTTCTTCTACACGGGGGATCACGATGCCGTCGTCTGTTACTGTTGTGGACTACGTGCCTACCGATGGCAGAGAATGGACGACCCAGTGATGGAACATTACAGACTGTCCCCGAGATGTCCCCATGTGAATAACGTGTTCAGACATTAACTGTTTCAAACACGTGTGAGACACTTGAATGTTTTTGACATAACTGTATGTTTTGTCATATATTTTATGTACTACATGTTTGTTGTTTAGTAATAAAATGTTGTGTTGTATCCTTCCGTTATTTATAAATAGCATGACTTTGTGACACGTATGTCAGTTGAGAACCATGTCTCGGTGGGAAAGGTACCTAGAGTCTATTTACTATGATGTAAAACATCCTGGGAGTTATGCAGGTCCTAGTAAACTGTATCAAGCTGTTAAAGCAGAGGGTAAATTTAAAATTCCTCTGACACGTATTAAATCATGGTTGAAAGGTCAAGAGACCTATACCATGACACATCAAGTGAGGCGAAAGTTTCCACGTAATACCTATGTTGTGGAAGGGTTAGACAGTCACTGGCAATCCGATCTAATGGATATGGTCAGTTTGGCTAAATACAATGAAGGGGTGAGATACCTCATGATGATCATTGACCTGTTCTCCAGGTACTTGTGGGTGCTACCACTCAAGTGGGAACGACGTGGTAGAGACTTTGACAGAATTCTGGAAATTAGAGTCCAGAAAACCCAAACTGTTTCAGTCCGATTCAGGGTCAGAATACAAGAACCATAAGGTCAAAGCATTGTTGAAGTCGCATGGCATAACACAGCTGTTTGCTCTCAATGAAACCAAAGCAAGTTATGCCGAACGGGTCATTGAAACCATCAAAATGCGTCTCTATCGCTACATGTTAAAAAACTTTACTTACAAGTACATGGATGTTCTAGAGAAAGTCGTCTATAGTTATAACCACACCAAGCATCGAATGTTAGGTCAAACACCAGCCAGTGTCAATCAAACGAATGAAGAAGAGGTCCGCCTGTCTCAGTACCTGATCAAACCTAAAAAGGTAATCCACAAAAAGACAAAGTTTACCTTTAGCGTGGGTGACAAAGTAAGAGTCAGTCATCTTCGCGGTACATTTGACCGGGAATACCAAGAAAAATGGTCTGGTGAAATATTTACCATTGAAAGGAGATACTGGTCTCAAAGCCATGACTTGTACAAATTAAAGGACTGGGGTGGCGATCCCATTGAAGGGACATTCTATGCAGCTGAACTTCAAAAGGTGACTGAGAATCCTGATCAACTGTACCGTATCCAAGATATCATAAAAAAGAGAACTCGTAACAAACAGAAAGAAGTGTTGGTGCAATGGTTTCACTGGCCTAAGAAGTACAATTCGTGGATTCCAGAAGCAGACGTTGTTCGATATCAGACAGTATAAAAGGCCTCAACACATGTTTGACTTTTCATTAGCATGGAAGAAATTGTAGAGACACAACCTTTGTCAAGAAGTCATTCAGGTGATACCTGGACATTGTTTGGTAAACGTGTGGCCAAATCGGAAACCGTTTTTTTCTCTCAGATCATCATCATATACGTAGTGGTGATTACATGTATCATCAACTTATCTCTCAATCGAGGTAATTCTAACTTGTGGACAGCACTACTCAGCAGTAGTTTGGGTTATCTGCTGCCAAATCCCAAGATCAAAACTAATAAGCACCATGGATAAGTACATTACCATTCGAAGTACAGACAGCACGTCTTACTTTCCCGACAACACACACTGGTCTTTTAGAGTCAATCTGTATGACAGACTACATCTCGGTAAAAAGTGGGTGGTAGCAGCCACCGAAATCACCATTCAGAACTGGGACGTCTCGAGAAAATCAGACTGTCGTGACATCTACATGTGTTCCAACATCTGCCACAGCTCAGACGTTGGAGAAAGAAAGGAGCCTCTTTTGAGACGCATCTGTTTGATGGGGAATAAAAAGGAAAGGTCATTTGTGTTTCCACAATATCATTACATACCCCTGAGACTGGAAGATCTGCAGATCGTGGACATCTATATACAGGACGCAGATGGCAATCCAGCTTCATTTATCACGGGATCAGTGACGGTGACACTTCACGTGAAACCACAGCCTTTTTGGTTTTAAGACATGGACCAATACGTTTTGAAACATTACAATTATTTAAAAATGATGACGAACATTCACGATTATCAGATGACTCTGGGATTACTGAATGAAATGAATGCAGAACAAATGTTGGCCTTGGTGGCGATTGTTCAAGGGTTGCTGGACGGACGTATTAACGTCACAGCAGGACAGAAACGTAGATTTTTACAGTCTAACAACGAGTATCTGAACATGTTAAAAATACTGGTATCACCTGCCGTGATGAATAGAACTAGAAAACGTATATTGAAACAAAACACCCCTTTGTTAGCCTTCATTTTGAACGACAGTCACTTGGATCAGATGAAAGCAAAAACCGTATGGTCAGTGGTCACGGATCGCTGGAGATATGCAGGATCTCTATAAATAGGATGTCTGTCAAAAACCATCATCATTTGAGATATAACCTTCAGAGGAGCAACATGTCAGACCAATACAAGCTATATGTTCCAAACGTCGACAAGTGGACCCGTTTCTACAAGCTGCAGGCACAAGGCAAACTTCAGCCTCACTTCGAAATTCAACGTGGTGGAAAGAGTCAGATCATGTACAGTGTGGATCGATGCCTAGAACTCTACGACCCAACGTGGAAAAAAGAAAAAGAGGAACAGAACAAACCCCCGACACCCAGTGTTGTCATGGTCTCTCCAACGCAGCAAGTGGTGGAACAAGCTAAGGCCGAACAGAAACGTCTTCTGAAAAGTATAAAAGGGAAAGCAACAGAGCGACCAATCAGTTCACCAAGAAAGCGCAAAGGAGACACAACGAGCAGAAGCAATCAGAAAAAGCAGAAGACAGATCGCTTTAGTAAAAAGAAGTAAGATGGCTTCCTATATGAATAAAGCTGAAGTAGAGGCCCATGCCGAAGAATTATCTATTTTTGAACTTCCACGTACATTCACTTCTGTGGAAAAAATCTATTATGAAGATACGAGACCCACATCTCAGATCACCACAGAAAACAGTCCTGTGGAGTTTAACGTTTATGGACAAGGCATCGATTACATCGACCTGAAACGTACCAAACTACACGTGAAAGCCAAAATCGTCAAAGCCGACGGCAGCGCTTTGGTCAAAGACGAGAAGGTGGGACCCATTAATCTGTGGCTCCAAAGTTTGTGGTCGCAAGTGGATCTGACACTCAATGGAAAACTCATCACCACGTCGACCAATCTGTATCCATACAAGAGTTATCTCAAAGTGTTGTTGAATGGTACGTCCACAGCCAAGGAATCGTCTCTGCAATCTCAACTGTACTACAAAGACACAACAGATGGAAACACTTTGGACGGAGCAGATCCTATAAATGGCATCAATTCGGGACTCGTTAACAGGGGTGCTTTTTGTGAATTGAGTCACACCGTGGGTATGAAAGGACCGCTATGTGAAGACTTTTTAGACATCAAACGTTATCTCATCAATGGCGTCAATCTACAGATCAAACTGTTTCGGACCAGGCCTTCCTTTCATCTGATGGCAGGAGAAGATAATCCTGATTACAAAGTCAAGATCGAAGATGTGTACCTCAGAGTCTGCAAAGTGCGACCCAACACAGCCATCATTACGGCCCACGCCAAGACGTTGCAGAACACTGAAGCCATATATCCTTTCACGAGGAGCGACATCAAAGTGGCCTCCATACCCAGGGGACAACTCAGTTTCCATTGGGATCACTTGTTTCAAAACAAATGTCCAAACAAAGTTGTGGTGGCACTGGTCTCTGCCGAAGCAGTGAATGGCAGTTACACCAAAAATCCATTTAATTTTGCCATGTACGATCTCGACACCATTGCCTTATATGTGAATGGTGAATCATTACCGGCTCAACCTCTGCATGTGAACAACAATCAGTACATCTCGGCCTACAACAATCTGTTTGAGGGGAGAGAATCCATAGGACTGGACGTGTCTAGAGATGATTTTGGAGGGGGATATGCTCTGTATCAATTCACCTTGGAACCTTTCCACTTGAAGGACGGATACCTGGATCTTATAAAAAGGGGTAATCTACGACTGGACTTACAGTTTAAAAAAGCCTTACCAGAAACGGTCAACTGTTTGATCTACTCAGAAGACAACCTTCTGCTTCAAATCGACGGAGCCAGGAACATCTTGTATGCAGAACCATGAACACCTTACAGTTGGTATGTGCTCTGAACGCCGATCCAGTCACGAGACATGTCAGAGTCTATGCTGCAGACGAACTTCCACGGCACCGACTGACCCGTTTTCCACGAGGATTCATCGTCAATACAGAACCCTCGACGATGAGAGGACGACACTGGGTGACCCTATGGTTAGACAGTGCTAACCATGGATAATTATTTGACAGTTTTGGAAAGCCTCCAGAATATTACCAGAGACAGTTTCGAGCCTTTCTGCAGAGAAACAGTGTATGCACCCACTACAATGACAGGGGGCTTCAAGACGTCAACAGCAACTCGTGTGGACTGTTTGCGCTGTTTTATGTCATGATGAAATCGACGGGATCTTCGCTCAGAGACATTCAAAATTATTTTTGTTCAGATACTAGAGTCAACGAGACCATCGTGTATCAGTTTGCCTTAACTTATTTTAATCATTGTATATTATAGGTTTTGCCCTTCAGGCCTCTCGATGTAACCCAATGTGTGTCCATTTTATATATGTGTGGTTGTCTCTACAGAGACCAGAGATTGTAATTAGAAATAAATGAAAAACACCCCAAAATTTCGCTAGCCCACACAAGTCCCGCTCGAATCGATGGACGGTTGGGAGGTATGGCACTGTGTTTTGTTTTTACTACAACACAACATCAACACAACATAACAACAAATACATTTTTCAAATACTTTATTTGCTCCCGTTTCAAACCAGTGGAGATAAGGGTTAAGGAGCAGACCTCTATTCCACTTTACAATGATTTCCATTTAAATTGTTTTTTGTTCTTTCGTTGTGGTATTCCCGGTGGGCGCTTCTGTCTCTGTAGGGTTGGTTCCATCTTTATTGATTTCTCTGGGGTCGGCATCTTCTTTGGGTCCATTGTCTTCTTTTTCACATCAGCCACAGGTTTGGACACAATGGGAGGTGTTTGCCCTTTTCCATCTTGAATTTGTTTGGGTTGTGTTGCATCCATCACTTGTCCTTTTAATAGTCGTATATATTTTTCTTCAGGCACCAGAATGTTTTTTGTCACGTGTTGCATTATACTGTTTTTAACAAGGGTGCTATACTCTGTAACACGAGTACGATGATATCAGCTCGTAACACCTTTTTCTTCTTCTTGTCGGAAACCGTTTTGTCACCCAACACACGTAATACTTTTTTGTGTTTCTTCAACTTTTCAAATGTCTGTTTGGAGAGTGGAACGTCACCATACAATATATTGGCAATAATGAAGGTCAAGGTTTTCAACTGATCCGTGGTAATGTGTTTCAAGAGTAGATTTGTCTGCTTCGTGGATTTTCCATACAACAGGAACCGAAGAAAAGACAAGTTCTCCTTGATGACTTGAGACATTTTGACGTGGCTTTAAAAATGGGCTGCTATTTATACTCTCGGGACGTAGACGATGGAGTCTTCATTGGGAAATATCCGAGTTCTCAGTCTCAGCTTATCATCACCATGGGGCGACATGTCCACCACCAAATAATTAAAAGGGGTCTTCATGGCATCCTTATAAGCTTCCACCAAAACACCTGCACATCCTGGAAACAACTGATGGCCAAGCGTCATGATCTGCGACGTATCTCTCACGTTTTTAAACAGAACGAGATACCACGTGTTGAGAGCAATGGTTCTTGCAGACTTTCCCTGTCCATAAATGTTTTGGGTAATGAATATGACGCTCAGTCTTCTGTGATGACATCCTTGTGTAAACAGTAGCTCTATGTCTTTGTGTTCCAGTACTTGGTGCATGAGATCATCCAAAATTATGAGTCCATGTTGTTCATCAGCAAAGTCTTCTATGTCCACCTGTGTAGGTAATCCTGGATGAAACGTAAGGTTAGCTACAGTTTTTTCCATCTCGTCGTAAAGTGTCTGGTACACGCCATAGCAATACATGATTTTCTTTGGAGGGTCTTTGACGTACATGCCATTCAGGTTCTTCAGAAGTCTGTATACCCACTGAGTCTTACCAGCACCCGTTGGGCCTGATACACACATACTCGAGCAAGGTTCAAATGGTGCCAAACTCTGTGTTTCCCACCAAGGACGTGTGGGATCGACCACTGCTTCGGGACTCCACGAAATGGCACTTTTAGGTAATGTGGGTTTCACTGATTCGAATGTCTCCTTTGTCAACCACGATACTCTGTCTTTCAAATTGTGCACTTGAGACAGATGGTTAGGAAGTCTCAACAAATTCTTGGCCAGGCATCCAGGAACGGGACAATCTTTTCTGACACGACCCATAGCGACAAATGTATCTATTAAACTAAACTACTTTGCAAATCACAACTATTTTTATAGAGTGGCCCTGTGTGGCCCTGACGTGGCCCTGAGTGGCCCTGATGTGGCCCTGACGTGGCCCTGGCGTGGCCCTGAGTGGCCCTGTGTGGCCCTGAGTGGCCCTGTGTGGCCCTGAGTGGCCCTGACGTGGCCCTGAGTGGCCCTGAGGTGGCCCTGTGTGGCCCTGATGTGGCCCTGAGTGTGGCCCTGAGTGGCCCTGTGTGGCCCTGAGTGGCCCTGGTGTGGCCCTGACGTGGCCCTGGTGTGGCCCTGAGTGGCCCTGTGTGGACCTGATGTGGCCCTGATGTGGCCCTGTGTGGCCCCGGTGTGGCCCCGACGTGGCCCCGACGTGGCCCTGTGTGGCCCTGACGTGGCCCTGAGTGGCCCTGACGTGGCCCTGTGTGGCCCTGATGTGGCCCTGAGTGGCCCTGAGTGGCCCTGAGTGTGGCCCTGATGTGGCCCTGACGTGGCCCTGACGTGGCCCTGTGTGGCCCTGTTATTATTATGATTGTGTTATATTCCTATTATTTTATAACGCTATTCGTTGTTTTGGTTGCTGTATACATTTTAACATTTATTTTTAATAAATCTAAAAGTGAATTGTCCCTTAGTTGTAAAATATTAATTTGACGTTCCCTTTAAGTACGCCAAAAGACGATACATGCTCTTTAAAAACGTTACGTGTAAGCAGCGACCTGTTTTTCAGTCTATAATCCTATACATCTCAGCGCGAATGCCCTCGCTCCAATTATGTGAAATGTTTTACGATGTACACACGCATCACATTACATGATGTTTCACGCTGGCTCAATTTCGCACCAAAAGAGTTTACCGATTATAACAGTGCCACAGAAACACAGATTCACAGCTGGCGGGAGGTTAAAGTTCACACGCAGACGATTATTTTTGGCTGCGGATCGACAGAAAAAAATAAACTCAAACATCGTTACGTCGATTCCACAGAAAGAAAATTAAAACGGAATTAGTTTACATGACCTAAAAATTAGTCCCATATATTACACCTTGAAACACTACAGAGGCGGGTCTATGATTTTAAGAAAATTCCACCTCGTGTGGGCACCACTTCAATAGTCTTCAGTTTAAACTATATTTAATTTATTATATGGTTTGCATTAATTTCGTCATATTTCTTGTCATTCTTTGTTCAGCATTGCAAACTAATGCACACACACAAAATACATCATTTTCCAAATTTTAACATCAAGAGACGGGGTTGTTGTTTCGGTAGATTGTGTAACTTATTTATTAAACAATGTAATTCCATACTATTTTTTTCTCTTTTATTTTAGTGATCCCTACTAAGTCCTTTACTAAAAAAATTGCGGTTATGTTTTAGTAAATAATGTTTTAATAATATTATTACAGTGCACTATAGTTTTACAAGTTCATATTTTATTTATAATGTATTTGTCCTCCTCATCGTATTTGCTATCGTGTGAGAGAAAACGCATTGATGGTAAAAAAAAAAAATTAAAAAAAAAAAAAAAAATAAAAAAAAAAAAATTGGCGCCAAAATTATGGAAAGATTTTCTCGTTTGGTAATTTTTGCAGGAAGTTTGCAGGTTTCTAGTTCATATAGACAGGGTCTCTGGGTTAGGAGAACAAATCGGGTCAACGGTGGGGGTATAAATTTCATGTTTTTGTAACACATTATTAATAACCATGGACTGCTTCAGCGATAATGCGTGAACAACTTTACTGTTTTCATTATTGATTTAAATTTTATTTTTGGCAAAATTACAGTTAGTTAAAGCATGTAAAATGTATCATTTTAAAATCAGTAATGTTTGGTTCCAAATTATTTTTCACATCAAAAGTTGAGTTTAAAAGTCTCATTCACGTTAAAACTAATAAATGTCATCTTTTTTTCTTTCTGTTTTTTAGAATCGATCAGTTTGACTTAGAAAGTCTCCTGGACCAGTGGAGGTAAGATTTTTGTTATAGTTCACTATCGTCATAGTTGATTTTTAAAAAACATCATGTTTTATGTTCCACACGGTGATGTTCGATAGGTTACAATATACACGGCTTTGATCAATGCTTGTATTTTTATGTAATTTTTGTATATTTCCAGTGACGAATTTTATAATAATGTGGCGGCCACCACCACCACCACCGTAGCAGCAGCCACCATCACCACCGCCACCTCCACCACCCCAACTGCCGCCGTCGCCACCACCCCAACTACCGCCGTCGCCACCACCCCCACTGTCGCCGCCACTACATACCCTACACTGAGGGATCTTTTAACCCCCCCCCAAAAAAAAAAAAAAACCCACTGATATGTAAGTATGTTTACTAAAAAACACACTACCTTACTGTTCTTGTAAAACCGTGGTGTTTTATTTTTGATGCCTTTCATATAATTAAAATATTAAGGTCCAGAGGATGATATTTGTTATAGGGACGTCAGAAGTAGTCGGAGTGGGTGAGGGGATGTTTTCTATACCACTACAATGTCTAGACATGATTTTATAACATGGTATTAAAGTGAGAATCGTGCAATTATTACATATATATATTAAGCTTTTCAGGAATATTAACTTTTTTTGAGTGCATCAAATTTGAAAAACTATTTCTTTTTTTCCAGGGACAGAAGACAAATTAAAAAAGATCTGGATAGTTTGATTTTACAAATTCAAGAAAAAAAAAAAAATAATAATAAAAAAAATAACAGGTCTATGGGTATGATGCCTTGTCAATGACACTAATCGGGGCACATTCGCATATATTTGTTATTAACAATTCGACTGAACCACCTTTATGTGATCTACGATTCGCCCGCTATCCTGTCAACGCCAGGTGTATTATTTGCAAGGTTAACGCTCTTGATTAAACAAATATTTTTTTCAGGAAATAAGTGTATGATTTAAAAATATTTATTCAAATATAATACTCACTATATATATATTGTAGTAATATCCATATTTTTAAAACTGTATTGATCTTAGTTTACGTTTTCAAATTTTAGCGCCCTTATTTGCTTGCATGAAAAAAACGATTGACGTGTGACCTCACATTTTTTAATGATGTCACTCACTAATGCATAAAAATAAACATGCAGACGACACTTCGATAGATATTTTGGGCATGATCGCCATAAATTACAAAAACTACAAATGTCATACGGGTCATGTGTTTTTGACCTATTTTGGTTCCTGTGTAGAAAAACTAATTTTTAAGGTAACAAATAATTTCTTAGCTATTTGACTGTCCACACATCTTACAGACTTAGAACGTAAACAAACGGTAGGTTTTACTTTAAAAAGAGGTGAAATCCCAAATGACACGACTTAATAGAGACAACGACTCAACAGGGGTGAGAGTATTTATTTTCTGTCTATAATGTTTGAATGACGTCAGTCTTTGAATGACGTTGCATACAAGAACAACTGCTTCCGTTTTTAGAAGGCAGAAAACTTTCAGTGTAAAATTGTTATTTATTTCACCGTGTTTGAAGAAAGAACGATTTTCAAAAAGTACCATTTGTTAAAACGTTATATTTGTCCACCACTGCAAACACATAGATCTTCAAACTAAATCAGTATAAAAAAAATTAACTTACTATTTTCAAGTCTTGATCCAGTCGATTTCTAACAGTGACAAAATCTCTCAAAATGATCCAAATGAATCTTCTTCTAACAATGACGAAATATCTCAAACGAATCTCCTAACAATGACGTAGTAGATCGAATAACAATCGTTTTCGGCGAGCGAATGACAATGAAACCGCATCTAGCCTTTTTATACTCTTTCGTGTCAGTCTAAGTAGGTCAGGGGCCGGTCTAAGTAGGTCAGGGCCGGGTCAGTAGGACGTTGCACACGGCACAGTAGGCTAGTCTACGTAGGTCAGGGTCAGTCTAAGTAGGTCGGGGCCGGGTCAGTAGGACGTTGCACACGGTACAGTAGTCCGTGACGTCATCACGGTCAAGGCCAGTCTAAGTAGGTCAGGGTCAGTAGGACGAGGTCACGGCCGTGACGTCATCAAGGTCAAGGTCACGGAAAGTAGGTCATGACGCCCAACAGGCCTCCTTACTACTATCATCATCCCAAGTGTTGAAGAACATCTTCAGTTCTTTTTTAATAATATTTAATATTATTAATGTTTCTTCGTCAACGTCGCCACAAACGTTTCTCCACCCCCTGTTTTCACTAGATCTACTTTCTTATCCATGGCAATCTTTTTTGCTTTAATTTTCATTCGCTTCCACAACTCCTTATAGTCCTTTATACCGCACGACTTTCGATTAGGGAATGCCGCTGTCATTTCTGCACTAACCTCAACCCATGCTGGGTTTTTTTTCTCATTATTGCTGCGTTGTTACTTTTGTCTTCAATTATATCAGAACGTTCTTTGATGGCTAGTATTATAGTCATTCTTTCATCCTCGGAAAAATTATCATTTCGTTTTTGTCCATGGCAATTTTCAATGTGTAGAACTACGAGGCATATAAAATAGACAACACAATTTGAACGTGCAACAACACCATTTTTAAGGGCGGATCCAACAGCGTGTCCAGGGGTCCGGATTTCACAATTAAGTGGTGTTTAAACGTGCGTGTATTGTACACGCGTGTAAGCTGTGTTTAAACGTGCGTGTATTTTACACGCGTGTAAGCGGTGTTTAAACGTGCGTGTATTGTACACGCGTGTAAGGGGTGTTTAAACGTGCGTGTATTGTACACGCGTGTAAGAGAAATTCGGCCCAATTATGTTTTTGAACAATGAAAGCTAGCAGAACGAATTGTTTTAATAATAGAACATAACAACTTAACCAGTTCCACACATACACAATAAAACTATGATTTCACCTAAATGTCCCTCAGATCGTGTCTCCCGTGGACTCTTCACATGTAGATTTTCAAACTGCTACCAATCGCTTGGACAAGGGGCGGGATGCGGGACGCCTGATGCGCTATCGATCTAGGATCGATTCCCATTGGTAAGCCCATTAGGCTATTTCTCGTTCCAGCCAGTGCTCCACAACTGGTGTAACAAAGGCCATGGTATGTACTATCCTAACTGTGAGAAGGTGCATATAAAATCCCTTGCTACTTATGGAAAAGTGTATCTCACATGAAATCACGACAGCGGGTTTCCTCTCTCAATATCTGTGTGGTCCTTAACCATATGTCCGACGCCATATAACCGTTAATAAAATGTGTTGAGTGCGTTGTTAAATAAAACATTGTATTATATAACATTTAGTGAAATATCTTAAAATATCAGTGAAATAAAAGTGTTATCAGTCACTCAGTGACGATAACATATTTTAGAGTAAAAATTTCACTATTTCACTCAAACGTGTTATCGTCACTTTAGAAAGTGCTATCTTCACTGTAAGAAAGCCGCAACTATTTTGCTGCTGGCATTTTAAAGATAAAGATAAATTGCCAAAGGTTTTATAATAAATTGAACATTTCATGTTTTTTGTTAAATATGATTCATATTTCATCTCGTGAAGTTTGCAATCATATCACACTCGTAGCGCAAGCGCGACTCGTGAGATATGACTGCAAACTTCACTCGATGAGATATAAATCATATTTGACAAAAAACATGAACTATCCTTTATTCCTTCTTTCTTGGTTGGACAATAAACAGATCGTATAGGTTTACAAAGGTGGACAAATTCTAAGAACTATCACTCGGTTTACGTCGGTTGTCATCGTCCGTGATTTAGGCAGGCTATGGCTATCGTTATAATACAAGTGACAAGACGTTTGAACATAAACCAAGCAATGAGCATCTCGACCTCGACTCGACCTCAACTCGACCTAATGTAGTAATTTAGTGGACCATCTCGCTCCGAGGTTTGTTATTCAGTAAACATATCAAATAAATATACCATGCTTTTACTGACTGTATGAGCCAGAAGGTTTAAAGGGACATTCCTGAGTTTGCTGCATTGTATGATGATTCCGACTAATAAAATATTTCTACGATTAAACTTACATATTAAATATATTTTCTTGTTTAGAATATCAGTGTCTGTATATTCAATGTGTTTCTGGTCGTCTTAATGTTTGTAAGAAGCCCAAACTGGATTTTGTTTTCAAATAATTTCGTACGTATGAAAAAAATTAATTTAGGAAATAAACTAAAATTTAACCTAGTACAAATATTAGAACGATCAAAAACACGTTTAATGTACACCTAATATATTTGATATGTAATTACAATCGTCAAAAAGTCTCTGTTAGTCAATAATGTCTTAACAAATGCAGCAAACTCAGGAATGTCCCTTTAATGCGGAGCGAATAATTTCGCCATGCTCATATACCACGAAGATTTCGAGCATGTCTGTTCTGGATCCCGTCTTGTTGTTTTGCTATTGTTGTCATCGTCAAAACCCCCAACCCCAACCCCCAACCCACCAAAACCCACCAAAACCTAAATAAATAAATAATAAAAAACCCTAGCAACAAAACTAAAAATAATATAAATAATTGGAAGAAAATATGCCAGAAAAAACAAACAAACAAACAGGTAAATTGAGGGAAAAAGAGAGAGAGAGAGAGAGAGAGAGAGAGAGAGAGAGAGAGAGAGAGAGAGAGAGCGAGAGAGAGAGAGAGAGAGAGAGAGAGAGAGAGAGAGAGAGAGAGAGAGAGAGAGAGAGAGAGACGACAGACAGTGACAGAGACAGAAATAGAGACTGAACTACGTTTGTCCTCCGTTAAGCCCAGTTCTCACTTGAACGATTTTTCGTACAACTGCGGTGCGACTAAAAAATTGTACAGCCGTGCGATTCCCGTACAAATTACCTAGGCCCCCCCCCCCCCCCCCCCCCCCCCCCCCCGCGCAGTCTCACTTGTGCAACTGCCATGCGACTGCCTTTCTGCACCGGGCTCGCATACGCTCGCATGAGATTTGCACAGGTTGCACGACAGTTGCACGGAATTCTGATGGATGTCGCACGGGAGTCGCAGGGGGTCCGCTGGGTGTCGCACATCTCGGCTCCCTTAAGACTCACTTACGACTCCCGTGCGACCTATCATACTGCCGTGCAACTGCTTTGCAACCTCTATGCGACCAATGGCTACTGTGCGAACCTAGAGACAGCCGTACGATAATTTTAAACATTTGAAAAATGTCGCACCGGCATGCGACATGTCCGAAATACAAACGACTACCCTACAACGTGTGCGAATCATCAACATACTACCGTGCGACTCCCGCACGCCCTGTACGATTTGGTGGTCGCACGGAATTCGCGTAGAAAATCGTTCAAGTGAGAACGGGGTTTTGGATAATATCGAACGAATCGCGTGTGCACTCTCTTGTTTATTCCGGCGGTTTATACATCCCACGGGGCCTAATGTCTGGTATTTACGTTTTATTAGGAATCCGGCGTTAGGCGCATCCCATGACGCCTGTTTTCTACGATGTTTACGCTTTTTCAATTTTGACACCTATTATTCTAGAGGAAGTCGTGACTGTGACATCGACATCATCGAAATTTCAATGTCGTATCGCCGTCAGACAAATGTACCAACTGTCGTGGCCTTGACCAAAGATAATAAATATACTACGGCGATTGTGAAGGTTATTTATTTGATGGTCAAAATATCAATGTTTATTTTTCATTAAAGTTTGACCATTGTTTCTTTTAGACTTGTGGGGTTATAACGATCACATAAAACAAGAATAACACATTTCGGTGGTATAGTGGTTTAGCCAATGGGCTTAAACCTGATAGGTACTGGGTTCGCAACCCGGTATCGCCTCCCATACAAAGGAATTTAACTACTCAATGAGTAGGTGTATTCATTTCAGTTAAATTATTGTTTGAACGTAAGGCCATAAGCCCACAAATACAACAACACACATATATTGCCATTCCGGGACCAGTTGTTCAAACGATTAGCAAAATATTTGAGCAATAAAACAAAATAGAAGCATTTATTATTGGATTTTCAAGTCCATGGTCAGCTTAACCATTCTTTGAACAACTGGCCCCTGGTGCAGATAACAGTATTTTCAAGTACAGTAGCATACAATTGTAGACACATGATACATGGCGTTATAAATCCAGTATCTACCTTAACACATAACGGTTCAGTTTAATGTAATCCAGTTATCTCTTCTCTATACTTAAAGCTTTTGCAATATAGATTCAAAACGTTTTCAAAATAATTTGTTCATTCCGTATTGACATTAAGTTAGTAAACATATACAAGGATCTGGTAATGTAATGTAATGTAATGTAATGTAATGTAATGTAATGTACGGTAATGTAATATAATGTAATGTCATACTTTCTAGGAATATACATAGTTCTTAATGTTTCATACAGTTAACAATTTATAATAAATACTTCTTTAATAAATACTTCTTTTCTATTACTGTACAAATTCTTTCAATTGTATTTAAACGGATATATCTCCCCTTATCGACTGCTAAACCAGCCCCACCCATTCTGATACGTGCTATCTCTCCATTATACAAATCAATTCTGGCTCTAAAGTTACTTTATTACTTTATATTTACAGTATATATATAAACATATACGTAAAAATATATGTAACCATTCCATGTACATGTATATTGAATCAATTTGACCAATACATTTATATTTTAATTTAATTTTATAAATTATATATTTACATAGATTTTATGGTGGTGCTTGGCGGGGAGGGATGTGTACTTCTGTAATGCGCAAAGCAATTTTGTGAACCAAAACGCTATTGTTCTGACGTTTTCGGGGGTTCCACCACTTGCCCATCCCCTAGACACGGCCCTGAATGTCCAACATACGATAACATTGCTTGTACATATCAAGTCGATGGTCAATAACATATTATTTTCGAAGTATAATATATGATTGCACGTGGTGTTGTAGCATTGTGTAAACCACATGAAATACAAGTATAAAAGGGCATAGAAGTTCACAGAAAATGTATTACTGGACATTACATTCATTATTATTATTATTATTTGAGTAAAATATGGGTAAATCGAAAATTGCTTATCCCTACCCATCAAGCATATAACGTTCAATGCATGTATTAACTCTTTAACACCGAACACAATTTATTCCCATGACATTCATTATCAGTCACTATCAAAGAACCTATCAACTGAAACAAATATAAACGTGTATTACAAAACACGGGACAATCACTATAAAACCATATAAAATACACATACATACGAAGCCGGAGGTGGGTGTGGGGTTGGGCAGAGGGCACGCACCTCACCAAATCGCGGGTATGTAATATTCTGGCCACGTGTGGGTGGTGTGTGTGGGTGTGTGTGGGTGTGTGTCTGTGTGTGTGTGTGTGTGCCATATTTCACAAATGAA